>NC_067495.1:134981324-135178824 GCF_947179515.1 Apodemus sylvaticus | reverse complement strand
ATTGTAAGAGAAGAATTGAGATATAGTAGATTTGTTCAAAATATGCTATGTGTGTTCATGAAAATCTCAAACAAAAATAAAATAGGTAGTAAATGCTTCAAGTAAAGGGAAGATTGGGAAGATGAAAGTTCTTTTATTTTTTCAACTTTTCTAATTTTCCTTAATGAGTGTTTTCTTTACATGGAAAGCAACTGTCTAAAAAGATAGTTCCGTTATGTCATACAGAAAACAGCTGTGGGCTGAGTGGTCAAATCGCTAATAATTTCCATAAGTGCCTATATAAAGAAGCTGATTTTATTGATAGGTATTATTGATTTATAACTTCACATTTTCTCAAAAATTGTAACCTTATTTGCTTTATAACTATAGTTCATTGCTTACAGCAATCTTAAGCCTATACATTTCATTGTTAGTAGAGAAAGAATAATAGCTTCCATCACCAACAAGACATTTCCACAAGAGGCCTTTAAGGGAAAAAAAACGTTTCTATGGAAGTATTGTTTATTAAGATTGTTTGGCGTTTGGCATCATTAAGGACTTACATTTGACTATTTTAATGTATGCCCCTCAAACACACTTCAACTGAGTACTAAACTCTCAAGAGAACAAAAATGTTTGTTCTCCACAATTTCCTATGATGGTGCCATTGAGACTAATGTCATTCTACACCTTCATGTATGGAAGCCTTAGTCCCTGTTTGGAGATTTTATTGGGTAGTGGAAGAAACATTACGAAGTGAGGCCTAGTTGGATGAAGTTAGGTCACTGGGGGGTTGGGGGGAGGATGCTTTAAATCAGGAGCCTGGTTCTCATTGTGTGCATATGTTCATGGACACCATAAGATGAGCAAGTTTCCTCCAACACATTTCTTTTTTTTTTTTAACTTATTACTTTACAGCCCAGTTGTAGCTTCCCCTCCCTCCTCTCTTCCCAGTCTCCCCTCTCACCTGACCTCTCTGCCATCGTCCCTCCCTCCCTTTCTCTTCAGAAAGGTCTCAGAAAGGGGGAGATCTCCCATGAATATAAACCCTCCTTGGCATATCAAGATGTAGCACATCAGAATTCAGCCACATCTTCTATTTTGTCTAGACAAGGCAACCGAGTTAGTGCACAGGGGGTGCAAAGGTGGGCAACAGAATCAGAGACAGCTGCTGCTCTCCCTGATAGGAGTCCGACATGAAGACTGAGCTGCACACCAGTCCCACGTGTGGAGGAGGCCAAGGACTGTCCCTTGTCTGCTCCCTGACCTTTCTCTCTGGGCCCCTATGGGCCCAATAGTTGATCCTGTATGTTTTCTTTTCCCACACATTTCTATTACGTAATCTTGCATCACAACAAACACAAAAGCACCAGAGAAGTGACCATGGGCCTTTTAAGTTACCTCAGGCATTTTGTCACAGTGGTATAAACCTAACAAACTGGCCTCGAGTCACCTCTTAGATTTGAGAAAGACGGGAGCATCAGAGCCCAGGGGCTCCATTAACAAAGGGCTGAGCATGTGGGAATGCTTGCCCCACAGCAGAAGCAAATGATGTACTTAGTGTGGTCTTAAAGATTTGAGTATTGAGGGCTGCAGAGATGGATCAGCAGTTAAGAGCACTGACTGCTCTTCCAGAGGTCCTGAGTTCAATTCCCAGCAACCACATGGTGGCTCACAACCATCTGTAATGGGATCTGATGCGCTCTTCTGGTGTGTCTGAAGACAAAGACTGTGCTCATATACATAAAATGAATAAATCTTAGAAGAAAAGATTTGAATATTGAAAGATGACTGCTAAAACGTGAAAATCTAGAGTAGAAAGTGAACAGCTATAACAAGAAAGAAAGCATCCATTATAATTCCCAGAGCTATATGTGGAAAATATAAACTCCATGAATGCATATCGGTACCCACGGCAGACACTGACAAGCCAGGCACAGGGGTGCACACTTGAAGTTCAAGCCCCTTTAGAGAGCCAAATAGGAGGATCATTTGAGCTCAGAAATGGAGGCAAGGATGGGCAACTGAGCAGAACTTTCTCTCTCTCTCAAAAAAAAAAAAAATGAAAATCAAAACATAGTGAGAGCTGGACGGTGGTGGTGCATGCCTTCGATTCCAGCACTTGGGAGGCAGAGGCAGGCTGATTTCTGAGTTTGAGGCCAGCCTGGTCTACAGAGTGAGTTCCAGGACAGCCAGGGCTACACAGAAAAACCCTGTCTCAAAAAACAAAACAAAACAAAAATACTAAGAATATAGTCAGTTATGTACCCTGTACATAACTGTACGTATTTGTGCTGTGCTATTATAAACTGCCTGTCAGAAATGTATGTGTTTGTGTCAGCTACTTCATTTTTCATATGGAGGAGATGCAAGCAACAGAATAAGAAAAGAGATTATTCCTTAAATTTGACAATATTTATTTGACAAACCTAAGAATATAAATTTATTCATCTTACAAACTAAATTGATATGTTGCAGTACATTCTAGTCTATTTTAAAATGGAGATTGAGTTTTATAATAATTTTTTTCCTTAGGGTTTGTATACATGGTCTTTGATGGGGGCTTGTTTTATTCCCTTGTTTAACTTCGATTTTGTGAGACGAAGTTTCATGTAACTAAGACTGACCTTGAAGTCATGATCCATTTGCCCTACCTCCCAAGCACTGGAATTACAGTTGTGTCATTGTACCCAATTCCTACACAGGTCTTTATGCATTATAAATTCTGAATAAATATCTCAGAGATGAATACATGAGCAAATGAATTGTTGGAAGAAGGAAATGTATTTATAGGGAGGAAATCAATATGCTCCCTTCATTTCCTACTGTGTTCATGGCAAAGACAGAGCCAGATAAGTAACAGAAATGGCATGGAAACATGCCAAGTAACATGTCAAAGATAAGTAACAGAAAAGAATATAAATGTACTACATGACACAGACACCCTTTGAAGTAAAGAAAAAAGGTCTTTTGTCAGTGGGATTGATACAGATGGGATGATCTTGTAAAAATGTAGCCCCATCCTATTAAGAGAACAAGGCCTGTTGATTCGGACTCCTCCTCCTTTCCCTGTGCTTTGAAAAACAGTGACATCATTCTTCTCCACATACAGGGAAGATACAGGTGTTGTATAATCTGACTGGAGGGGAGGTCACTAGTATTAAACTCCTAGTGAAATGTAATATTCTTTGTTCATCACTTTGATACAATTAAAACAACTATGAGCTGGGATTGTTGCTCAGTAGTAGAGCATTTGCATAGCACATTCAAGACCCTAAATTTCATCCTCAGCACAGGAAGAAGAAAGCAAAATTCAGGGGTAGGGTGGGGAAGAGTCATAGTGGCCTATGTCTGTAATCTCAGAGTTCAGCAGACTGAGTCAGAAAGACAGCCTGAACTAGAAAGGGACCACATATATTCAAACAAATAAGCTGCAAACTCTGGAAAGATATGCTACTATACATTTCAGATTATAGCCAATGTGAAGTTGGACAAACACCAAATATTTTTTTCCACTCACAGAACAGGAAAAGAATGAAGAAAATATCAGTTGGAACGGCATACAGTTCAAGAAACCAGATTGCGACCTGAGCATGGTGGCACACGCCTTTAATTGCAGCTCTCTAGAGGCAGAGATCTATGAGTTGTATGAGTTTGAAACCAACCTGGTTTATAGATGAATTCCCGGTTAGTCAGGGATGTATAGTGAGATTGGTTCCCCCAAACAAAATAGTTGATAATACAGAAGGGCTTTTCTCAATCTGGTTAGAAGTATTCTAAAATGAGGGAGTATCTCTCACTCTTCATATTGGCGAAACAAAACAAGAAGATGGTAGCAACAGAAGGCTAGCTAATCAACCACCAGTGAGCAGCTCCTTCACAGAAAAGCCTCCTTCACACACACATGAGCCTTATATTCCACCTCAGTGGGCTTGACAGGGCAAAGAAAGGGAGAGAACGGGAGAGAAAGGGAGAGTAAGGGAATTTTAACAGATTCACAAGAAGGTAACATTGTCAAGTAATTTTACTGAAAAAAAACATCAGTTACCCAGAAGGTAAAGCCTGGGTACTCTCCTGAAATATCCAACACCATTTCACAGGACAGAGAAAAACAAAGAGGGAAAAATGATAAAACATTTTAATTTGGGGAAAGCACATGTTTCCTTGAAATTGACAATAAACAGAATCAAGATGTGTGATAACAATGTGTAGATTAAAAAACAAACAAACAAAAACACACTGTTATTATCAAAGTATCATCAAGTAAAATTGTGGTGCTGTGTTCAATGGGGACACTGGCAGTAGATATGACATGACTGTAAGGTAACAATACAGTTTCCCTTAAGTCATGTTTATATATGCTTCTTGAGCATTTTTGATCTCGGTCTATCTAATTAATTCTTTAGAGAAATTCAGTGTCTGGTGTCTACAAGTTAGCAAAGGAAAGATGATAGGCATGTTATCAATTGACCACGGAATCAATTCATTTGACAAACCCACAAAGCTTTATCTATGTAAAATGAGAAAGAAGAAACATTCCAATATGGTGAAGAAGGATAAATGAAATAGCATCATGGAAGGTTTAAAAATCTAAAAATTAATTAAAGAATTCTAGAAATAAAAGGAGGTTAAAGGAATCTAGCAGGGAAGCTGCAGGATTCCACAGGAACACTGCCTAAGTTCAAGTTTAACTTGTATTACCACCATTCACAACATATTTATGTTCTTTAAGCCCTGAGACCCAATGTGTTCATCCATCAGATGAGATACATGGAAAAAATTAAGATTCTGATTTAAGCCGGGCGGTGGTGGCTCATGCCTGTAATTCCAAGCACTCTGGGAGGCAGAGGCTGGCGGATTTCTGAGTTCGAGGCCAGCCTGGTCTACAGAGTGAGCTCCAGGACAGCCAAGGCTATACAGAGAAACCCTGTCTCGAAAAAACCAAATCCAAAAAACTTAAAAAAAAAAAAAAAGATTCTGATTTAAAAAAAAATAAAGGGGCTATTTTAGTTTTTGCTCTCTACAATGAAACAAACAAACAAGCAAACAAAACCCTCTGTGTAGAACAATGATGTTACAAGGAAGTAGGTCTGTTAACTACAGGTGTTTACTTCTCTCTCCTCTCTGACAAATCCAATGCCCCAGTCTCAAAACCAGCTAAGTAGAAGACTACCTTCTGTGACCCTTTTGCCCCATCTCCAGCACCTCACACAGATCTTCCTCTCCAGCCTTCCTCCCAGCTATAATAAGGTGTTATTATCCCAGTACCCACCTCCAGCAGGCACTCACTGGGCACCTGCTAGCCAAGACTTCCAGAGAATCAAGTAGGCCAGCAATGTAGATAGGCAAGCTTCTTCATTCTCCTTTCTCTCCCCCAAATCTAAGCCCCCATTCTCATCCCCAGCTCTTTAGTAGACTACCTGTTGTGACCTATTCTTACTCTTTGCTCCCATTCCTAAGGGATTAAGCAGAGTTGGGTGGAACATCCTGTTTTCGTCCATCCTGTAGAACCTCTTAGCGCCCCATCCCCCAGCTCATTCCCATTTCTAAATGTCAGCTGCCAATACATATGTTCAATCACATTTTACCGGGTTCTCTGGGTGTGGCCATACCTAGCAGATTCCAGAATTAATTTTTTAGCGGGCAACACACGGTCACAATACCCTCCTAAGAACTAGAGGAGGCAAGAGAAACCAAGGAAGAAAACACCCACTAAGTAATCACAAGACACATATCAGCACCTAGAATTACAATCTTCCCAAACCCAGCATGCAGTCAGAAACAAAAAGGGGACATGGCAACAGGCACTGAGGAAATCCAGAGAATCATTAGTACATACTTTTAAAAACTTGTATCTACCAGTTTAAAAAACCTAAAAGAAATGCATAAACTTTCTTGATATGTACCACTTATCAAAGTTAAGTCACCATCAGATAAGCAATTTAAGCAGACCTATAACCCCCAATGAAATAGGAAGTTACTAAGTCTTTTCCCCACCAAAAAAAAAAAAAGAAGAAGAAGAAGAAGAAGAAAGGAAAGGAAAGGAAAGAAAGGAAAAGAAACAGCCCAGGGCCAGATGATTTTAATGCAGAATTCTACCAGACTTTCAAAGAGTCAACACCAATACTCCTCAAATTAATCCGCAAAGAAGAAATAGAAGGAACATTCTCCAATTAATTTTATGACAACAGTTACCCAAACCACAGAAATATTCAACAAGGAAAGAGAATTACAAATCAATACTCTTATAATATACATGTAAAATTTTTCAATAAAAAAAAAATGCCAACCAGGGGCTAGAGAGATGGCTCAGTGGTTACGAGCCCTGACTGCTCTTCTGACGGTCCTGAGTTCAAATCCCAGCAAACACATGGTGGCTCACAATCATCTGTAATGAGATCTGATGCCCTCTTCTGGTATGTCTGAAGACAGCTACAATGTACTCAATTATAATAAATAAATAAATCTTTTAAAAAAAAAATGCCAACCAGGCAGTGGTGGCACATGACTTTATTCATCCTAGTACTTGGGAGGCAGAAGCAGGCAGATTTCTGAGTTTGAGATTTCTGAGTTTTGGGAGGCAGAAGCAGGCAGATTTCTGAGTTTGAGATTTCTGAGTTCAAGGCCAGCCTGGTCTACAGAGTGAGTTCCAGGACAGCCAGGGCTACACAGAGAAACCCTGTCTCAAAAAACAAACAAGCAAATAACCTACAAACAAACAAACAAAAATTGCCAACCAAACCCAAAAATACATCAAAAATATCATCCACAATGATCAAGTAGGTTTCATCCCAGAGATGCAGGTATGGTTCAACATATGTAAATTGGTAAGTGCAATCCACAATAAAAACAGATTGACAGACAAAGAAAGACCACATGGTCATCTCATTGGATGCAGAAAAGGTCTTTGACAAAACCTAACACCCTTTCATGATGAAAGTCATGGATAGATTAGGAATACAAGGGACATTAGCCTACCTAAACATAATAAAGGCAGTTTACAGGAAGCCCAAGTAGCCAACAATTCTACCAAAGTCAGGAACAAGAAAAGACTGTTCACTCTTTCCATACCTGTTCAAATTACTTAGCTAGGACAATAAGACAACTGAAGAAGATCAAGGGGATACGAAGTGGAAAGAAAGAAGTCAAAATTATCTTTATCTGTAGTTATATGATAGTATACAAAAGTGACCCTAATATTTCCATTGCGAAACTCCTACAGCGGGTAAACATTTTCGGCAAAGTATTTGGATGCAAACTTAACTCAAAATATCAGTAGGCTTACTATAGACAAATGACAAACAGACTAAGAAATCATGGAAACAACACCTTTTGCAATAGTCTCAAATAATATAAAATGTCTTGGGGGAAACTCTAACCAAGCAAGTGAAATTCTTTCTTTCTTTCTTTCCTTCCTTCCTTCCTTTCTTTCTTTCTTTCTTTCTTTCTTTCTTTCTTTCTTTCTTTCTTTCTTTCTTTCTTTCTTTCTTTCTTTCTTTCTTAATATCTTTCTTTCTTTCAACACTCAAATGCTTTTCTAGCCCAAAGTCCTGAATTCCTTCCACAATCCTCCTCAAAGCAACATAGTCAGCTCTGTCACAGTAATATGCTGTTATCCTATTACCAAGTTGTCTTAGTAGTTTCTACTGTTGTGATGAACCACCATGACCAAAAGCAACTTGGAGAGGAAAGGGCTTCTTCAGGTTAGGTTTCCTTATATCTGTACATTCTCAAAAGTAGTCAGGATAGGAACTTAAGCAGGGATGGCACCTGGAGGCAGGAGCTGATGCAGGGGTGCTGCTTGCTGGCTTGCTTCTCATGACTTGCTCAGCCTACTTTCTTATAGAACCCAGGAGCATGTGCTTAGGGATAGAACCACCCACAATGGGCTGGGCCCTCCTCTATCAAATATTAATTAAGAAAATGTCTCAGGGGCTTGCCTACAATTTGATATTATGAAAGCATTTTCTTAACCGAAGTTTCTGCCTCTCTGATGACTCAAGCATGCGTCAGGTTGACATAAAGGTAGGCAGGACACACTCAGCCATCACAGAAATGCTTCCTTCTGCAGCAGATGGGAACAGAGACCCACAGCCAGACAATGTGCAAAGAGTGAGAGATGTTAAAACATTCAACTCTAAAAGGGATGTCTCCATCAAATTTCTCCCATCAGGGCTCAGGGAACCCTGTGGAAAAGGAGACTGAAAAAAGTGTAAGACCCAGAGGGGAAGGGGGACACCAAGGAAACCAGGCCCTCTAAATCAGCAGGATCTGTGCACATATGAACTCATAGAGATTGAGGCAGCATGCACAGGGCCAGCATGGGCCCTTTGAGTATGCATTATGACTTTCAGTTTTACTGTTTTTGTGGGATTTTTGACTATGTGCATAAATGGGTCTGTCTGTCTATATTTGCTTCTTGTGCCTTTTCTTGGGCTCTTTTCCTTCTGTTCGTGTTGTGCTATTCTGATGTGTTAGATTTCATTTTGTCTGATTTTATTATTATCGCTTAGGGAGCCTGTTTTCTAATGAGAGACAGAAAGGAGATAGATGCAGATGGAAAGGGAGGTGGGAAGGAACTGGGAGGAAAAGAAGGAGGGGAAACCATAAGCAGGATATATTATGTGAGAGAGCAAATCTATTTTCAGTAAAAGAGGAAAAGGAGAATAGCCATTTTAGAAGCCATGAGTGGGCTGGGAGGCAACTCAGCAAAGTGCTTGCTACACAAGTATGAGGATCCGAGCCTCTAATCCTAGCATAAGATCTAGGCTCTGAAAGCAATATGGATGTCTGCTGCTGAAGCTGCTGAACGGTCCCTTGCCTTAACCTCTGGCCTCCACATACACACGGGTACACACCCAGACACACAGATGTGTCCCCCCCACACAGAAAGCATGGGGGTATCTATACCCAGGATGAAAGAAAACTCACAGTTTGAGGACTAAGTTTCTTCTTTCATAGTAGCAATACTGTGTCCTGAAACTTAACCCAATTCCTTCTGCTATGATAAGTCCTACTATGCTAGCTTGAAAATCAGTCCTATATAAGTCCTTCTTATTCCTAACTTTCTCCACATTCCCCAGCATTGTCCCTGTCTTTTTGCTTTAGTTTGTCTTATTAAAATGGTCTATTTAAATAGATATCTGCAGTCAGCGGCTCTTTCCTTCTATCATGTGTCTCAATGTGAAGTTCACCTCTGGACTCTTACTTACAATCATTCTTCATTAGACTCTTAGAACATGCAGGTCATCTACTAAGCCCAAGAGAGACAGAAAGTGAAGGTTCCTAATTTCAAAGCACTCCTCAAGGTGATTTGAGGAAAATTTTGGTTAGAGTCTCAGAATCATAAGAAAAGTATTTGATAACAAAACATCAAAGGGGCACCTTAACCACCAACTGCCGTGTGCATGAACAAATGAGCTCTAGCTAAAATATGAGGTACAGAAGAAATGATGTTGAAGTTCAAGAAAAGTCTCAATGCTAGAAAATTTCCTCTGTGAGACACACCAAAGTCTAGAATCTGACATAAACATTTTTTAAAGTGCTTAAATTCTCTCTCTCTCTCTCTCTCTCTCTCTCTCTCTGTGTGTGTGTGTGTGTGTGTGTGTGTGTGTACTATTTTCATCATGTATCTCTGACTGACCCAGAACTCACTATTTAGACCAGGCTAGCCTCAAACTTACAGAGATCTACATGCTTCTGCCTCCCAAGGGCTGGGATTAAAGGTGAATGCTACCATACCCAGGAATTTTAGATACTTTATATATGATCTATTAAACATTGTGGTATGAGGAATGATCTGTACAAATGATCAAAAAATCTCTTGCAGAATTTTATGCCTCCAGGACTCCCAACACAAAGCAATGGAAAGCAAAGACAGTTTGGGAGGACTGTCAATTATTCTTAAAACAACTTGGAAGCTTTCTAGGTGTAGATCAGGTACTGTATTGTATCTCCGAGCAAACTGTGGAAATCCCATGATAATCATTTCTTCTTCTTTTTTTTTTTTGGATTTGTTTTTTCTAGACAGGGTTTCTCTGTGTAGCCCTGGCTGTCCTGGAGCTCACTCTGTAGACCAGGCTGACCTCAAACTCAGAAATCTTCCTGCCACTGCCTCCCAGAGTACTGGGATTACAGGTGTGCACCACCACCACCCGGCGATAATCAGTTCTAAAATAATGTCCTTATTACAGTCATGAGCATTAAGTAATCCTCTCTCTCTCTCTCTCTCTCTCTCTCTCTCTCTTTCTCTCTCTCTCTCTCTCTCTCTGAAATGGTATTGTATATATTTGTTATTTGTATGGATGTTTGTCTTCATGTGTGTCTGTGTACCTATGTGCATGCCTGGTGTCCTCAGAAGTGATAAGAGAGGGGCTGGAGAGATGGCTCAGAGGTTAAGAACACTGAGTGCCCTTCTGAAGGTCCTGAGTTCAATTCCCAGCAACCACATGGTAGCTCACAATCATTTGTAGCGATATCTGACCCCCTCTTCTGTGTTGTCTGAAGATAGCTATAGTGTACTTCCATATAATAAACAAATAAACCTTTAAAATAAAAAAAATAAGTGATAAGACAGCTTCAGATGCCCTGGAACTAGAGATTAAGATGGTTAAATTGCTGTATGGGCACTGGGAATTAAACTTGGATTCTCTGGAAAAATAAATGGTGATCTCAATAGCATCTCTCCACCCTCTCAGATACCATCACACTTAAAGAAACCTTCCTGGGTAAAAAAAATATCAGCATAAAACCAGATAAATATTGAGATAGAAAAAAAAAATGGCAGTGGGTATTGAGGTCCTTCTAGGTCAACATTTCCTTCCAGGGCAGTAAGCCAATGATGTGCCTGACCTGCTTTCCTTTGTAAGTGCTTCAGTTCACTTCTCTTTTATGGTTATGTGCTTATGTGTTATAAAGACATATGCTCAAATCTAAATCCTAATAGAAGCAGAGCTTATATTCTTCCTGAACACCTCCAGAACCTCATTATACAGTCAGTTCCAATTTGCTATTCAAGCCCTGTACAATGTGGACACATGTAGGAAATGAGAACAGTTGGTCCCAGGCAATGAAAGGAGAATTTTGAGAATGGGATGTGAAAACCCTGTGGCACAAGAGAATAAGCCAAGTGTGTTAACTAGATAAGATTTTTGCGACATCGAATATTTCTAGAAATAAATGGATCACTGGCTGAGTTGCAGACATTTTAAACATGTCTCATTAAATGAAGACTTTCACAGGAGAAACGTTTCTGTGAGAGAATTTAATGCCAGAACTAAAATGGGTACATGCCCAATCAAACACTAAAAGTTGACATATTTTGTACCATTTTTCTTACTTGAATCACTCGATAAGATAAGAATATCTTTGTTTCCATATGCCTGAAATATATTAGAATTTTGTAGCTTAAGAAAACTGCAAATGCATAGCAGCTGCCCGGAGTTAATTATAGTGGTGTTTCTTAAACCCAGTGAAGACATCTATACAGCTTCTTTTCCAGGGTTAAGATTTGGATGTACACAGTTGTTACACTTTGAAACTTTTCACAAGAAATCTCAGCCTCAGGATTTTGTCTATATGTATGCTAATTTTTAAAAAAAATTACTGCCTGTAATTTTAGACTCTAGTCCCCTAAAAGTTCAAATTCTTTTTTTAATGGCTCAAATTTATAGACGGGAAGAGCACAGAACTTATACTATACCTGTGAGGTACTGCATGTTCAGAATCTTGTGATCAGTCAGGCTCCAGTCCTATAAGTTAAGCTTTCTTTTGACTTTTTTCTGTGCAATGCAGTCTTACTCTGTATCCCAGACTAACCCAGAATGGCCTGAAACCTGTGGCAATGCTACTACTGTAGCCTTTTATATGCTGGAATGTCAGCTGTGAGGTATTATACCTGTGAGAAATTCATTTTCATTCATCATGAAAATATAATAGAAAACTGGGGGGGGGGGGGAGGTCCCAGGATTGGAGTTTTCTGTAGGCAGAAGTAGGAGGATATTGAGTTCAAGATCAGCCTGGGTAATTTAGCGAGTTCTAGGCCAACCTGGGTTATACATGCCTGGGGTTTCTTTTTCAGTAACCACATGTAGCAACGACAGTTAGCTTCCAGGTTATGACACGATGGATAATGTCTCTTTCTTTGGAATTCCACCCTGAAGCGGATACAGACACTGTAGTATGATTTGGTTAAGGAAAGTCCTGAGATTCCAGAATCCAGAATGAGTATGATGAGGAATCCTTAGAAACAGAAAAAGGTAGGTAGAACCCAAATCTGTGTGAGTGGATATGCAGTTGAATCTAGAACCAGCTAAGCTAAGAGAGGAAGAGCTAGAATTAAGAGTCCTAGGCACACTTTTCATCTCACCAACATTTTGCCAGGAGTATGTTTTATGCTCCTGCCATCACTATAGGATAGGAAACTGTAAAAGCAGTACTAGTCAGAGGAGCTGGGGTAATACCCTGACAGTGCTCAAAGTCAATGGTCAAAGGAAAGCTGTGTCTATAGCTGAGCAGCCATTTCTTTGCACCTAAATCTCATGATGAATCATTAGGAACTCAAGGAAAAGACCAGTCCCCATCGGCAGATGTTTGGGGAGGTTTCCTGAAGGTCATTATTGCTGAGAGGGAAGGCAGAACAAACATGAAAAGTTCCGATTACAAATCCACAAGTTCTTTATTTTAAAATAAAAGCCTCTGAATGACTTCTGAGTAAGACAGGGTAGAATTTGCCTCCTTGTAACCTGGTAAGAAAGAGTCGGTATGAGAAAGAGTAGATTCTATACATACTAGGCAAGGATTCTGCCATTAAGGTATCTCCATCTCCTCTCTCCACTTCTTATGCACACTGATGATATTTAATTATTTTTTTATTGTTTGTTTGTTTAAGACAGAGACTCACTATGTAGCTCTGACTGTCTTGGAACTTGATGTGTAGACCAGGCTAGTCTTAAATTCACAGAGATCCACCTACCTCTGCTTCCCTAGTTGTGCCATTAAAGGTGTGAGCTATCATACCAGGTTGATGGTTTTCAATTCTACCCATGTCCTTTCAGCATCTGCTGAGTGGGATACCATGCCTGAATTTTCAGGGCATTTTTCTTAAGGATGATGACATTGTTACACTGTGATAAAAGATTAGAACTGAAGTAATGGGGCTAAACTTACACTTTATATAGTCACATATAGATAACCAAACAATTATTTTTAGATACATGGAATAATTTTACACATCTGTTTCCTTTTTCTTCAGCATAGACAGTAAGACAGAATGACATCTCAATAGCAATAGACATAACTAGACTCTGCATTTTATTGTCAAATGGCATCCTCCCAAACAAAAGAACTAAGATTTCTGAAGGGGTAGGATAAGGGGTGGCACATACATTTAATTCCAGTTTGGGAGGCAGGCCAGTCTTTGGTGAAGGACTGGAATTTCATGATAGCCAAGGCTACCCAAGAAACCCCATCTTGAAAAATAAAAACAAACATATAAACAAAAGCACCATGACTCCTTAAGACTAAATCTATCTCTTACTGATGGGAGCATTTATATACAAAACAAACCCAAACCTAACAAATCCTTTAGTGACAAAAAGAAGGGAGGTGTTCCAAACCAAACCCACTACTGGGGTTGGTAATGTAGCTCAGCTGCCAGCATGTTTAACTATTGTGCACACAGCTCTGGTTCGATCCTCAGTGCAGCATAGCTTTGTTGAACTGGCCTATAAATCCTAGTTCTCAAGAGATGATCCATCTTTAAGATGGATCATCTTTAAGATCCTCCTTGGCTACAAGTTCAAGCCAGTCTGAGATACATGATATATATCAAAAAAGCCAAAAACCAAAACAGAGCAAATAAAAAAAACACAATCATAGGATTGTGACACCGGAGCTGGATGACAGAATTCTTTAAGGCCAAAGCAAAAACAATTGAAACAACAAAACCATGTAGAACTCAAACATTTTTATTTTATTTCTTAGATGTATTTTTAATTGTGTTTGTTTCTGGGTATAAGTATATGCACATGTGTCTAGGTACTCGTGGGGACCAGAAGATGACATCAGAACCTTTACAGAGGGGGTAGGGTAGGGGGAAGAGTACAGGATAAGTACTTGTAAGCCAGCAGATGTGGGTGTTGGAAACTTAACTCCAGTCCTCACCGAGAGCAGTAAGATCTCTTAGCCACTGAACCATTTCTCCAGCCCTCATAGTTCACTTTAAAATCTCCGGCTTACAATTCAGAATGTGTATAAATGTTCAAATAGCACTTTCCAGAATCTTTCCTCCAAGATCCCTCTCCTTTGAGATCCTTCTGATGAAGTGCTGGCTTATTCACTGTCCTCTGCCCAAGAGGCTGCGACATCAGTCTTCCCGTGTTGATATACAGACATCCAAGACATTGGGGAGTATCTAGGTAGGCTATGTGGTACATAGCTGTAGTCCAAGCCACAGGAAGATAGAGCAGGAAAACAGAGTTCAAGGACACATAGGCAACATAGCAAAGCCTTACTTAAAAAGTAAACAACAACACCACAACAGAAAGATAGGAAGGCAGAAAGAAAAATAATGTTTATTTACTCTTCACATTGCTTGGTAAAGGGAAGAACACAAGAAATTTTCAAGCAAAGTTGTCTGTGGTGTCCTCCTCCTAACTATATCAAGGGAACACTCACCATTTTAGTATAAGTTCTATTAGCTGGCTTCTAAAATCCCTTCCTACCAATATGAGGCCATTTTGAAGTAATCCATTGTGGTTAGGAATGCAAAACATGGGGCTCATGTTTTTCTTTGGGCTCATGGAGGATGGTTCAGACAGGATCTCATATAAGTCTAGATGAGAATGACCTCAAACTCCTGATTCTCTTACCTCCGTGTTCCAAGTGCTAGGATATCAGTCTATAACAACGTAACATACCTGAACCTGTTTTTATTTGAATCCATACTAATTTGAAGACCTGAAATTATTTGAGTAATTTGCAGATTACTCAAGTTGCCCAAAAGTAACCTTTCTTCATACTCTACCCCCTGAAGCTATTGTGCCTTTAAAAAAGGTTTTCATGCTAATGATAGAATACATTAATTATATCTAATAATAGATGGGTTTGTTGTTAACATTTTAAAACATATACAATGTATTTCAATTACATTTACGTCTTCCTTACCCCATCTTGTCCCCCTTCACTCCCTCTGATTTCCTTTCTTTTTCTCACTAGCTTCCCCTTTTCCTTTTATGTCCTTGTAGTGGTGTGTGTGTGTGTGTGTGTGTGTGTGTGTGTGTGTGTGTGTGACCCAATAGCTATTAGATAGGTTGCTAATTAGCAATATTTATGCTCAGAGATTAATGTTGCCATTAGCTTTGGCCATTGAAGGATTTTGAAACTAAATTTGGAGTAAATTTTTGTTAGAATTAGTTAGAGGAGCATGGGTGAGGGTTCATTCACAGGAGTGTGGATACTTCACCAGTTATTATATGCTACTTAAGAATGTGGATGCTTCCCTGCTTCTTAGAAGGGTGAACAAAATACTCACAAGAGGTAATATAGAGACAAAGTGTGGAGCAGAAACTGAAGGAAAGGCCATCCAGAGACTGCTCCACCTGGGGATCCATCCCATATATAGTCACCAAACATGGACGTTGTGGGGGATTCCTGGAAGTGCTTGCTGATAGAAGCCTAATATGGCTGTCTCCTGAGAGGCTCTGTGGGCACCTGACAAATACAGAGGCAAGAGCTCGCAGCCAAGCATTGGACTGAACTCAGGGTTCCCTGATAGAGGAGTTGGAGAAAGGACTGAAGGAGCTGGTAGGGTTTGTAGCCCCATGGAGAGAGCACCAATGTCAACAGGCCTGACCCCCCCCCCCCCAGAGCTTCCGGGGACTGGATCACCAACCAAAGAGTACACATGGAGGGACCCGTGGCACAGGTCACATATGTGGCAGAGGATGGCCTTGTTGGGCATCAGTGGGAAGAGAGGCCTTTGGGCCTGAGGGTGTTTGATGCCCCTGTGTAGGGCAATGCCAGGGTGGGAGGACTGGAATGAGTGGGTGGGGAATCACGCTCATAGAGGCAGGAGGAGGGGGGATGGGAAGGGGAGACCTGGAAAGAGGAACCATTTGAAATGTTAATAAAGAAAATATCCAATCCAAAAACAAAAAGTGTCTCTGTCTAACCCACCAACCATTAACTCTGTATACTTACTCAGAGAGAGGTGAGGCTCCTTGAGCCCTCCCAGATGCAGGATGTTGACAGACTCAGTCTTGTGGTAATGTTGGGTAGATAATCATAGCAACCATGAGATCAAGAATGTATTTTTAGTTATGTTTTGTTTGTTTGTTTTTGAGGCAGGATCTTTTTTTTCTATGTATCCTTGGCTGTCTTGGAACTCACTTTACGCCCTAGGCTGACCTCAACCTCACATAGATGTGCCTGCCTCTTCCTCCTAAGTGTTGGAATTAGAGGTCTTCATCACTACATCTTGTGGTCACCCAGTCCTCCTGTATTCAACAGTTGTTTATTCTCATCACATTGACCAGTTATCAGTCTCTACAGTCACCATTTTCTTCCTAACCTGCTTCAATGGCCAAAGCTAATGGCAGCATTAATCTATGAGTATAACTAAAGCTATGTAGTAACCTATCTGACAGCTACATCATGGGCTTTTTTGTTTTTGTTTTTGTTTTTGTTTTGGGGTTTTTTTGGGGGGTTTTTTTGTTTCTGTTTTTTGTTTGTTTGTTTAAGACAGAGTTTCTCTGTATAGCCCTGGCTGTCCTGGAACTCACTCTGTAGACCAGGCTGGCCTCGAACTCAGAAATCCACCTGCCTCTGCCTCCTAAGTGATGGGATTACAGGTACATGCCATCACCGCCCAGCTATATCATGTCAATTTAGCAAAACAAATTGGCATGTGCTATGACATGCTATAGCATGATAGTGCTGTGCTATCCATGGGTACCAAAGGAGAATTTTCTCCCTATCAAGCCTTAAATCTAATTAGAAAGCAGTTGACTATTACCATAACAGAATCACTATTACATCAATGAACATATTTTCCTGGCTAGACAATAGTGTTGTACCCAGGGTCCAAAACTGAGCATGACAGTCAATAACAACTCTTCTCAACCAGACTGTAAAGTGCCTTCTGGCACTATGAGGTCTTACAGGCAGGGAAGAAAATTCCAGCTAAGTGGAATAGTGCACTGTTGGGGATTGAACCCAGGATTTTACTAATCAGGGGACAAAAATCTACCAAGTAAGCTAGATTTCAAGTCCCAGAAATTGATTTTATGTTACACATTACATTAACTATGTAAACTAAAAGAAATGGCTTATTAAAGCATAGAGATCATTTGAATATACAGTGTAATTTTTTAACTAAACTTATTTGTTGAATGGATGATAGGCTAATATTTATTTGTTGATCTGTTTGTTTACTTATTGAAACAGAGTCTCTGTTCATACCCCAAACTGGCCTAGACCTTATAGTCCCCCAGGTCAGCCTTCTTGGGGAAATTACAGGTGTGCATCCACCCTCACTCTTGACTATTTCCTCCTTCATTATTATTCATTTAAAAGATGGATTGAAAGAAAAAAAGTAATGTTGAACTTAAAATTTTCTAAACTTGAATTTATATTATAGTGAAGGGAAAAAAGTATATTCCTTATTCAACCAAAGATTCCTACCTGGCACAACTATATTTTAAAAAATGGATTAGCATAGGGAAATCTAACAGATTTATTTCAATTTCTTAAACACTCCCTAGGGAGAAAAATTCTTTTACTTGACATGTAACATGTGTTTGGGGAATGTCAAGAGTTACATCAAACTATAATAACCATACAAGTAGGACTGCCATTTGGCAGTTGGCAGAGAGGAATTGGGTAACCACCGTGAAGTGGTTATTTCCAATCAGCCACGCATCCATGGATGGTTTCTGAACCATGGTTAATTTAATATCCACACATGCTTATTACAAGTATTCAGCCTCTTGCTATAATCAACTTGTTTATATATTTACAAGTAATGACTTTCTGCTTATTTTAATTAAGAAACCCTTCATTCATTAGGATCTGCTGACTAATACAACCCTTTCCAATGGCACAAACTGGTATTTATTGCAGTCTTAGGAAGAGCAGGTTGACAAATTGCCATAGACTTTTGGGAAGAGGTCTTGATTAATTTGTTCCCAGAAGAATTAAATTAGATAAACATTTTGGAGAAAAAAAATTGCAATATATGTCAAATTGTGCTCAACTATATATCCTTTGACCTAACAATTTCTTTTCTAGGAATTTATCTTACAATAGTTGCCTAATTATATGTTACTTGAAACACTGGTTGTAACAAGATATATTTGAGAACAACATAAATGAGTTGGAGGCCAGCCTGGTACAGGACAGCAAGGACTATATAGAAAGACCCTATCTCAAAAAGAAAGAAAGAAAGAAAGAAAGAAAGAAAGAAAGAAAGAAAGAAAGAAAGAAAGAAAGAGAAAGGAAAGAAAAGAAAAGAAAGACATTTATAGTATCTGTAGTATATTGTTCCAGGTAAATTATGAACATAAGTATATCATACTTTTATTTATGATAAAAACAAAACCATTAACATGTTTATAATAAATTACAGAAATTTATCCTGGACCAGAGATGACCTCTTGCAAAAGAAGGTGCTTCTGGGGAAGGGAGAATTCCTTTCCTTTGGGAGTCGGCCATTGGCAGATTGTCCATGCCTTAGTGGCTCTGCACCCCTGTGCATATATGCAGCTCTGACTGGACTCACTGTGTTACAGCAAAGAAAGAAAGAAAGAAAGAAAGAAAGAAAGAAAGAAAGAAAGAAAGAAAGAAAGAAAGAAAGAAAGAAAGAAAGAAAGAGAGAGAGAGAGAGAGAGAGAGAGAAAGAAAGAGAGAGAGAAAGAGAGAGAGAGAAAGAAAAGGAAGGAAGGGAGGGGGTAGGGAGGGAGGATGTGACGCTGAGAAGATGTGTTGGGGAAGTCCAAGAAGAATTTATAGGGGTGTTGTGGTAAACATAATCAAGATATAACAGCAACAGGCAGCTCATACTTAGTTAATTTAACAACTAAATGTATAGTCAATCTTAAAAGCATCGTTTCAGCAACAAGGAGTTTCTTTGTGTCCACAAGTCTCCATTGTCCTCTGACTCACCTGGGCTCTGCAGAAGCTGTCAGTCAAGCTATTTTTTCTACCTCTCTACTGTTCTTGGTGGCAATATCCTCCACCCCCAGCACCCCAGTTCCCTTTCCACTTTTTTTCAGTTCTAGGGATCAAAGCCAGGACACTATGCACAGAAAAGCAGGACTTTGGGTCTGAGCTATGACTCAGCAGGCCCACTTCCTACCCTCCAATTCCCTCCTACTGAATTTCCCATCCTTCAGTTTCTCTTCCTGGGAGCACACCTTTCCTTTCTCCTGGGCTCCTACAGTAAGCTTTTCCTTAATCCTTCCCAGTCTGCCTACAAAATGCCTTCAGTACTTTCAGTAGTCTACATGCCAACTCTTTAGACAACAAGCTAGACAGTCAGTCAGGTGTCTTTCTCCTCATGGCCTGCACCAGTCTATAACTGCACATATAACTTCCAGGCCCCCATATAGTGGAATTTTTTCCCCATAAGAATCCATCTTTACCATTAAAAGAACCCACTAATTGTTTCAGCTCTCACCAACCCCTTTCTCATCAACCTTCTCCAACTCGCTTGTCCCTTTCTTCAAGTCCTTTTATAGTCAGGTGTGCGCGATCCTTGGGATGTGCATAAGCTCCCCAAGAGTAGCTGTCATGCTTCTTACTGAATGTGAATTGTAGGGCTGGAGAGATGCCTCAGCGGTTAAGAGCACTGACAGCTCTTCCAGAGGTCCTGAGTTCAATTCCCAGCAACCACATGGTGGCTCACAACCATCTGTAATGGGATCCGATGCCCTCTTCTGGGGTGTCTGAGGACAGCGACATGAAATAAGTAAATAAATCTTAAAAAAAAAAAAAGAAAGAAAGAAAGAAAGAAAGAAAGAAAGAAAGAAAGAAAGAAAGAAAGAAAGAAAGAAGAAGAAAAAAAGAAAAGAAAAAAAGAACGTGAATTGTCAGCCTCTGAGTCCAACCAGGGAGCAAAGCTCTACGCTGACTTCTGTCCTCACTTGGTTCTGTGGGCTCATGCCATACAAAGTACTCCTCAGGTATTTCCGGGAGCCACTGAGCAGCATCTCACCAGTACCGACGCTCTAGCCCCCTATCCACAGTCCAGTCGGCTACCATACACCATTTCTTTCCTCATTTCCTGTTCTCACCCCCTGCCAGGGACCAATGCCCCCCACTGAGCACCACTGCTGCTTCCACTGGATACCAGCGTGTTCACTAGGCACTAGCCTCCTGCAGACAGCACTACAATTATATTTCTCTGTGCTTGCCACACTGCTGTGAACCTAACAGTCTCTCACAGACATTAGCAGTTGAATGAAGGATGATATTCACTAGGCCATGCTTTGATTTGCTTTTTCAGTGCTAGAGATAGGTTGCACCGATTTATCCTCACGCTCTCTGCAGTCATCTTTAGGACTGATGCAGACATTTGTCAAGTGGTTTTTCAGGGTCCACTGTCTAGAGCTGTTGAGTAAAGGTAATCCTAGCAGCCTTAGTTGCCAGCGCAAATCAGTGGGTCCTGCTCTGATGTGTTTTGATCCTTTTATGGAGACTTCCTACCTCTGGGTCTTCAAAGTTCAAATCCAAGGAGGAGTGGCTCTCAGATTTCAGAAAAGTTCAAGTCACACCTCTAACAGAGTTGCTTTGTGCCCATCTGCGAAGCCAGGGAGCTGCCCAAGTGAGGCTCTCAGAAGAAGTGCACTGAGGACATAAAACAATCAGGGAACTGCTTTCCCAGTGACGAGTGGCAGGGAAATGCACCTAGGAATGAATGGACAGAAGAGCTGAGAGTGAGGGTGGAGAAAGGATGATCAGAGGACACTTTACGATGTTTGTTTCCTACCTTGGCACTTACTATTACCATTCAAATGCTTTGCAAAGGCTTTGAAGTTAACAGCTCCTGGGAAAGAGCTGTATTCACACTTGGGGTTCCAATCCACCAGGCCCAAGGTCAAGTAAACCTGGTGGTGAGAAAGCCTTGAAACCAAGGCTCAAATGGTGTCCTGGGCTCCTTTTAATGTATCTGAAAGAATATAATAAAGGCAAAAAAGTCATCCTGCGCATGATTTGATATTCTTAGTAAAATAAACACTTCAGATCACACAAATTAAGTTAGAAACTCATTGTGACATCTACACATTGGTGAACTGTGACTTATGTAAAAAACAAAACAAAACCTTGACAGGCTAAATTATCTGACCCTTCAGTGGCACGCATAAGTTTCTAAACAATAATAGGTGTCAAATTTTTTCAACCTCTACTTTTATATAAAGAATTTCCTAAAGACATAGCTTATCTTACTAAAGAAAGCACCATGAATAATGTTGTATTCCTACAAAGGAGAAACGAGCAGTGACTATTTATCTAAGGCTTTCATTCACCACAGAGCATAAAATACATGAAATCCAATTTAGATAAAAGTAGTTTCCTAACACTTTTTATTTGTTTATTTACTACAGGGTTGGCAATCAAACCAAGGGCTGGCACATGTAGGGAAATGATACGCTGTAGAACTGTACCACCAGCTCAGCATAATGCTGTTTTTCTTTCTTTCTCAAAATGTTTTCTGTAGAAGAAATACCTTCGTCAATTATTTACCAACAACTCTGGGGTTGATAGTAGACAAGTCTTAATGTGCCAAAATTGGACTCACACATTTGAACAATGACAGTAAAAGTTATGTAAACTGTACATTCTGAATGGTTCAATTCTAAGGCCGTGTGTGACTGACTCCAACACTCCAGAGAAAGAAACAGCTAGATCTCTGTGAGTTTGAGGCCATCCTGGTCAGCATATCAAGTTACAGGACAGTCAAGGATCTATAGAGAGACCTTGTCTCAAAAAAAAAAAAAAAGAGTCTCAGTTCTCCCCTTGTCCCTTTACAGAGGTTTAGGGATAGAACTCAGGTCATCAAGGTTAGACAGCAAGGACCTTCACCCATTAAGCCATCACATCAACACTAGTTTAACTTGTTCAAGCCCTTCTTTGAGGTCTTGGAAGTATATAAAATGTGTGGCTGCTAATTTCCTTGATCCCGTTTTGCTTATAAAACTAATACTTGTCAGGCATAGTGGTAGATACCTTTACTCAGAGCACTTGGGAGGCAGAGGCAAGGGCAACCTAGTCTACAGAGGGAGTTGGTGGACAGCCAGGCAAGAGAAATCCTGTCTCGACATAAAGGGTGTGAGGACAGTTTGGTTCCTTGTCATACAGCACTTTGATTAAATAACTTCATTGAGGCAAGTATAGACAAGCACCTTCCAACTACAATTTCAACACTAAGAAAGTTGAGGCAGGAGGATCACCAAGAGTTTCATTCAGAATGGGGTACTGAGTGAGCTATGCACTAGCAGGTCACAAAGTGACATTCTGTCTCAAGGACAGGTAAAAATCATTTTCTCGCTTGTCACTCACTATAAGAGGTCACCTATGATTCTTGTGATGGAGGAAGAAAAGATACTGATTTTTCTCAGTGACATAAACTTTTGAGGAAGTTTACTTCTGATGGCACCCCTATTTCCTCTTAACAAAAACATCCAGATGTTTTCAGTTAGGCCAAATTTGTGCAATGCTGAGACTAGTACTTGGGGACTCATACATGGTAAGCAAGTACTCTACCACTGAGTCATACCCAGCCTAGGACTACACCTATTTTGGCACTGCTACTGATTGAACTAGGGTAAGAGCTCTGCCACTAAGGTAAATCCCTCAAATACATAGTTTTTAAGGCAATCTGCAGAATGCTCAGAGGGTGCTATGCCAATGGGGGTAGTGACTTTGAACTACATGTTCATAATTTGCAATTCACAGTTTCCTGGTGGTATGTTCATAGTAGGTACTATCTCAAAAGCCAAATTAGCAGGACTTTTCAGGAATTCCCACACCTGAGATTGCGGATACAGTTCCCTGTGGCTTCAGGAAAAAAGCATAAGACCCTCCCTTCCTGTTCATCAAAGATAGTCTGCCTGCTTCCCATCTGAAAGATTTGCCACTGTGATTCTCCACTTCCTTCTGAGGGAAGATCCTTTCTCATCTTCAGATAACATTGAGACAAACACGCAATCAGATCACAAGAGTCCACAATCTATTTCCCAAAGGCTGACTTATTTAATCTTCTATGATTAAAGCGAGACTGTCTTTCATGTAGTCTAGCCAGCACTAAGCCAGATTCAGCTCCGTTCCTCATCAGTCCTTCAAACCTTAAGGCCCACCTCTTTTTCCTCTCAACAAGAAGTCTATTAGGAAAAAAAAATCATGCACCAAAAGGCACCATCATTTCCCAGATCCCAGCTTATGCCATCTATAATAAAAGTAAGTAGTATGTGTAACCTATTTGATATTCCTAAACATATTGACTAACTGCCTGATCCTGAAAAAAGACCAAGGAATTTCATTCCAAAAGAAACTCACCTAGGGCGATTACCCTAACTAGATCTGCTTCTCTGAAACCTGGCCTTTCCAGATCCCTCTCATATATTGTCCTGTCTCAAATCTATCCAGTTCTTTTGGGCACAGTGCCATAGTCCTATAATCAATCCCAGTACTTGGCAAGTTTAGTCAGGATCTTGAGTTCAAGGTCTCTCTTTGCTGCACAGTGAGTTCTACCCATGAGACTTTGTACTGAAAACAGAACAAAACAAACGACAAAAAGTACCCACTTGAAATCCTTCTTCCTAGAAGCTGTGGCCCACCATCCTGGACCACCACACATCTCTTTCCCGTGACACACAGCAGATGTTCTCTACACTGCTTAGCACCATTGCTCGGACAGGGCCAGCCTGGAAACCACTGTTGTGTAAGTGCCGTGAACTTTGATGGGTTTCTCTCTCGGGCCCTCCAGAACTAGCTCCCACTGTGCTTGTCACCCAACAAGTAACCAATGAGTGATTGATAGAAATAATCTAAAATACCCTGCTGCTCCCAACAATTGTGAATTTTCTATCATTTGTTCCATCTTCAAAACATCCCAGTAGGTGCTAAGCATTATCTTCTTTACATGGATGAGGAAACTGAGACTCAGAAAGATAAATGGCTTCTCTGGGGCCACGAGACTGGGTTAGAACAGACCAACATGAGTCCCACGGGACTATTATTTCACACTACTTCTGAAGGGTTGTTTGTTTGGTTGGTTGGTATTAGAATGTAGAATGTGTGGAAAGGGGTATATGCTAAAAGTATGGTGGGGCCTATATGAGAAAGACCTCACCTGGGAAGCCCTAAAGGATATCTGTAATTTGATAAGCAAAGAGGAACTTATGGAGGCTGTTGAGCACAAAAATGGTACTAACAGTGTTGGGTGTTAGGAAGATTCATCTGACCTTGGGACATAAAGCAGGAGTGGAAAGAACCCATCTGAAGGGCCGAGTCCATGGGCAAGCAAAGATTATAATAATAATAACCCCTGAGGGAAAGGTGCTTAGAACTTGACAGAATGAGATGCAGACACAGGAAGGAGAGGAAGTGATTACAGAAGCACCAAGAAAGGATGCAAGCAAAATGTCCCGAATGTGCCTTCCAGAGCCAACGCACAGAAAAGGGTGCCCTCTCAGCCTCAAAGATCCTTTGACTTAACATCCCTTTGCCCTCTTTCTCGATTCTTCCCAATATTTAAAAGTTAGACCAAGGGTTGTTCCACCTTGGAGCAGAATCACAGTATTCCATGCTTCTTCCTGGTTCAGGCTTCAGATTAAATAAAAGCCTCTGGCAATTCATTGCCCTTTAAAGGCAGGCTTTACTGTAGTGGTGGAGTGCTTGCTTGCTGTGTGCAAGGCCTTGAGTTTCACCCTCCCTACTGCAGAGCCAAGCTGAAGTTGAGTGTACACTCACTCACCAAAGCAGGAAGCCTGTCCCACTTTCTGTGTGATTCTGAGGCATGAACCAGGACCCGCTGCACCTACTGAGCACTTACTATAGCGGGGAGCTACAGCCTCAGGTCCAAGAAGCACTTCTTTTTTTTGAAGCTTGATTTTTTTTTAATTATTTTTATTCGATATAATTTTTTATTTACATTTCAAATGATTTCCCCTTTCCTAGCCCCCCCCTCCCTGAAAGTCCCGTAAGCCCCCTTCTCTTCCCCTGTCCTCCCACCCACCCCTTCCCTCTTCCCCGTTCAGGTTTTGCCGAATACTGCTTCACTGAGTCTTTACAGAACAAGCAACTTACAGAAATGTCAGAAATATTTAGAATTTCAAATGAAAAGAAAAATAATTTCTTTTTTTTTTTGAGACAAAATCTTATTGTGTGGCAGTCCACAGATTGGAACTGGCTTTGCTCTGTAGATGAGGTTGGTCTTAATTTCATAGAGATCTACCTACCTCTAACTCCTAAGTGCTAGGATTGAAGGCATCTTTTTATTTATTTATTTATTTATTTATTTATTTATTTATTTATTTATTTATTCTTTTTTATTATTTTCTATATTTTTTGTTTACATTCCAAATGATTTTCCCTTTAACGCTTCCCCCCTCCCCATAAGTCATATAAGCCCTCCACCCATTCTCCAATCAACCCCTCCCACTTCTCTGTCCTGGCAATCCCCTACAATGCTGCATCTTTTTAACTTAAGTCTTCATCAGTAATTTAAAACTGTCCACACACCCAAATTCTTTTCTTAAACCTGCTTTTTGTTTTCTCCTACTTAAGCTCTCTTCACTGTCCTCCAACTGGAATGCTCTAGAATTCTATTATTTTATTTTTATATCTACAGAAGTATAGTTAGATAATACTCATACAAATTTTATCCTGTGACTCCCCGCCCAGTAACAAAGACTCACATCAAATGTTTCCCTTCAAATATTTGGTCCCTTGAGATAATATTCCAATAAGACATTAAACACATTGTGGGGGTATGGAAACCACAAGAAAGGGATATGACTTTATTAATACAGGGCTGAGTATGTGCTGTTCCACTGAGGGAAGGAAATGCAGGGCATTTAAAGGCGCATGAGTTCTATTCACTTCTCTGATACTCATACATTCAAAGAAGCCTCTTCATAACCAATACAGGTCTGACAACAACCTGCCCTGCCACCTGTCTTTATGATCTTTCTTATATCAGCAGTAGAAGGATTAAGACCCAAAACGTTTTCATTGCATGTGCTTCCCTGCTTTAATGCATTCTGGAAGGCCTACTGTACTGTGCCTGTACTTGGTGTGCATATTATAATCAAAGCCATGTGCGAAGATTTGTATTTCAAACATGTTGGGTTCCAATATGTTCTGAGTTACAGCCTTTGAAAATATGGTATAGCTTCAACACAAAGCTGACTGAAAGGCTAATCTCCCAGTTGTCCCACATTAATTACTGAAGCCTGTCACTGAAACTTTTTTTGTCATAGAGTGTATCAGGTCTTTCATCTCACTTTTAAGCACCATTCTGAAAACAGCAGAGAAGGAACTGAAAAGATTATGAGGAGATTTCAATAAGGAGAGTCTTTAAAAATGTAGGGAAGTTCACACACAAGCAATGAAAGCTACTGGGGGACAGATCCACTGCAGAGGCCCCTTTACAGTATGGCAATCACCTACCTTCTTCATATTCTCCAGAAGCCAAGGAACAAGATTTTCCTGCACACAAGGAGGCAGAGGCAGGAGGATAATGACATGGATTCCAGCCAGGGCTGCATAATAAGTTCCAACCCAAGGGTGCTGTGCAACTAGCTGTCTCAACAATAACAAAATAAAAACAAAGTCACAAACAGTTTGGAGGGCTGGAGAGATGGCTCCACGGTTAAAAGCACCGGATTCTTTTCCAAAGGATACAGGTTCAATTCCCAGCACCCACATGGCAGCTCACAGCTGTCTGTAACTCCAGTTTCAGGGGACCTGACACCCTTACACAGACATACATGCAGGCCAAACACCAATGTAGATGAAATAGAATAAATATATAAATAAAAGTAGTTTTGAAATCTTTAGCTAACAAAACAAACTACCAGTGGGTACCTTAAAAATCAATACTAAACAAGGTGTGGTTGAAAGATTCATAGAATTAATTAGATTTAAATGAAGAAACATGTTGGATTTACCAAACTTGCCATTGAAGTAAATAATATATTCAAAGAGTTCTCTGGAAATGGCAACTTTTTTACAAGTTAAAAAAGCCAAAGCCACAATCTAAAATAAGGCTTTCTGATTTTACAAACAGTGTTTGTGTAAGCTTTATTATACTTTGTCCTCAAGATAGAAGAGGCTTGATGGGAATTAACCCATTTGGACGAAGTGTACCCGTTTTGAGAGCAAAAGGCAAAAAATTGCAAACACGAAGTCAGAGAATAGAGTTTTTATTTGAGTCTGCCTTGCTCTTTCCTGAGACTCTAAGGTGGGTGGGTTTGGTCTGTTACAGGTTTACTTTGCATCTGCCTTGGAAACCAAAGTTTAAACTAAGATAAGAGTTTTATTCCCCAGCTCTCTCTCTCTCTCTCTCTCTCTCTCTCTCTCTCTCTGTGTGTGTGTGTGTGTGTGTTCGGATGAAAACACTTCATAAAGCAAAGTAGATGAAGAAAACTGGGGCATGGTTTTGACTCACAAAGACTGATTTTTTTCTGTTGGAAGCCCTGAGCCTCTCGCCTGCACACTCTACCCATGGTACTGCAGCAGCCACAAAGGCACAGCTCTACAAACCAGTCAGTATACATGTAATGTTTCTTCTTTCTGCACCTGCACATACAAGCTACGCCAGAAACCTAGCAGCAAGAGTAGCAAGAGCAGACTACTTTAACTAACTGACAGGGCTTTAAATAATTGTTTTTATGATTTTTCTATATATTCAGCGTCTCTTCACTCCACCCCTGTTCCCTACTTTCTGTTTTTTCGTCCTTTTTCCACACCCAATTTCTTTCTGCTTTGATACTGGCAATTAAATTCAGAGCCTTATGTATGCTAAGTGCATTTTCAAGCACTGTGCCCCACAGCCAACCTCCTCACCACCACCACCCCACCCCCCACCCCCTGCCACACACACACTCTAATTTAAAATTCTCCTTGGTCCCACCTAATCCAAGGAGATGTGCAAAGAGATCCACTTTTACCATATCTATTTGTGTCCTGGCAGCGGAGGGAGGAGCAACCCGAGGAATGTGTGCCTTCGGCATGCACTGTTGAATTATCTAACGCTACAATTTATTATGATATCATCATCTGACTACACCACAAGTTAACACTAAAATAAAAGAAAAACACGGTTCCTGAATAGTTAATCTGGAAGCCCTAACCATTGCTGTTTCTGTGGAGAAATAAATGGTAGGTTTAAAATAAGCTAAAACTGTAAAAGGAAAATTTGGAACCTAACTGCTTATTAGACAGAACGGACTGTATTGGAAAAATTTGGTGGAATGTATTTTTATTTCTCAGCAAATGTACATTAGCTAAAGGTCTCTTCTTGCTGTGTTCAAACAGTTTATCTCTTTAATGTAATGGGAAATTGAACCTTTAGGACACATAATACTAAAAGTTACACTTAGAATTAGTTTTTCCTTCCAGTTAACGCTGCTGCAAC
Source organism: Apodemus sylvaticus (assembly GCF_947179515.1). Taxonomy (NCBI): domain Eukaryota; kingdom Metazoa; phylum Chordata; class Mammalia; order Rodentia; family Muridae; genus Apodemus; species Apodemus sylvaticus. Next base: position 135,150,206 of record NC_067495.1, on the reverse strand, counting down.
GTCTGTTTAACAGAACTATAGAGAAAGTGAAAGAATTTTGCTCTTACTCTTTATAGGAAAAGCAATGTCATTCTTTTCTGAAGTGTTAGAAATTTGTCTGACAGCACAGGATTTATAATGTAACCATTTTAATATACCATGATCATTGGCACAGAAAAGTGCAGAAACCTTGGGGAAAACACTGGGCATACGGAATGGGAAATGATCCGAAATACAAATAGGCTTGGGGTTTGCCTTTAAGTTAAACGTTAAATCAAACAAAAAGATGCTGAGGAATCTAAAATCTACTTCCTGTTTGTAGTTACCAATTTGTCCTTGAATCTTTAACTATGTGCCTCCAAGTAGCTGGCCAATCTCATTTGCAAAATTAAGAGAATTAAAACAGTTATACACACTGAAAAAATCAACCTTAAAGAAAAAATCCAAAATTTTCTTGATTGGCTATATACCATTTTGATATACTGATATACTGAATTCTTTTTGTTGTTGTTGTTGTTTGTTTGTTTGTTTGTTTATTTTTGAGACAGGGTTTCTCTGTGTAGCCCTGGCTGTCCTGGAACTCACTCTGTAGACCAGGCTGGCCTCGAACTCAGAAATCCGCCTGCCTCTGCCTTCCAGAGTGCTGGGATTACAGGCGTGCGCCACCACCGCCCGGCTCAATATAGTGAGTTATTTTTTCTTCCACTGCTGGAGATGGAACCCAGAGCTACATCTCCAATCTGAGATATACCGAGTCTTCGAGCGTTACTGGTGTATGAGTAGACAGTTTGGCATTAAATAGATTCATAAGTTTTGATGATTGTTGTCTTGTTTCCTATGAAGTAGTACTTTTTAAACGTACATATGTAATAGAGTCACAATTATCTAAATGGAAGAACCTTACATCTTGTCCGTGAGAACTTTAATTTCATTTACCTAAGTTCTACTTGAGACAATTTGATACAGGTAAGAAGAGCTAACTCAGAACTATAGTTCTGTGGAAATATATCTAAATAATCAAAAAATACAATTGAGGTACACTTTGTATAGCACTGAAACAAACACCCCAGTTATCAACTCATTATTTAAGGGCAATATGCCAAGACAATCACATGGCAGTGCAAACTTTAAATTGTCTTTAACATCCAACTACCTATATAATTTCTTTTGTCTCTTACTCCATTTTTTCCATAAAAACTCAGTTATCTCTTGGTACAACATCACATCGTCCAGCTAATTTAATGCACAACAATTTGCTGATTATTATTGGATGATTTCTGACATGACTGACATTTCGGCATTGATTAAATATAGTTGTCCTCTGGGTTTGAACTCTCTAACAAACTTAGGGGAAAATGTACTTAAAGACTTCCTTGAGAATTTTCCTCAAAGCATAAAGAAGTTCCTGAGAAGACCCTTAGATTGTTGTGCCTTGAATGTAACCATTTACAAGAGAAAAAGACTGTGGCACAAACAAAGGAAATTGGGCTTCCACACTACATTAAGCTTGAGGCCAAAGCTCAAACTGACAATGAGGAGGCTCACTTCTTGCATTCTAGACAATGTTTTTCTAAATCAATCATAATTGGGCGCAATGCTATGTTCCTACCATCCTAGCCCTCAGTATACTAAGGAGGAGAAAGACACCCAAGATTTCAAGACCAAGTCTGAGAAGTACTGCAGGGAAAACACAAAAGTTAGATGTCAGTATTTGAATCACTCAGCATACTTGTACCACAGCAGTTCTATTTCCCAGGCATCAAGGAGGTACATTTTACCATTTGCCTTAGTTAAGAAATCCCCTTTCCTGATTCTACCACAACTCAGTTTTGAACACTAAACTACTTGGGGCACGTTCTTCCAATCCAAATTAATGTTTCTGTGTGCATCTAGAGACCCTGTATAGGGTCTGAATTTGTTCAGAGTTTAGTCTTTGTTCAGACTTATTTCTAATTCAAAGATGTTTCAAAGGTAAAGTTGGTACTTATCCCTAATTTTCCTTAATAACTGAAGTAATACCTTCCAACTTCTTCCTTATGTAAAGTGATTATACAGTTAATGATAGCATTGGAGGTTAAATTCAGTGTTCTAATAGCAGTAATATGCACTTGCTCAATATACAGTTAAAGGGAATCACATATATGCGATCTTGTTATATGAAAATCAGAGATTAAGACTGACTTCCCCAGTTTTATTAATGTAAGGAAATTATGCAGTTAAGCAGACTCACTAAAGAATGAATTGCATCTGTATTTACCAGTTCAGAGACTAAAGAAAGCTTTCAGGTCTGAAGCTTTACATCACTGTGAACACAGTGCAAAGTTTCAAGAACCTATAGTAAAGACAACAACAAAAACAGTGTCTTTAACATGTTTCCTGATCTAGCCCTACTAGATTCTTGCCCCACCCCCACACTTATACTCAATTTCTTTTACATCACTGTTTTTTTTAAGATTTATTTATTTATTTATTATATGTAAGTACACTATAGCTGTTTTCAGACACACTAGAATAGGGCGTCAGATCTTATTACAGATGGTTGTGAGCCACCATGTGGTTGCTGGGATTTGAACTCCAGACCTTTAGAAGAGCAGTCGGTGCTCTCAACCGCTGAGCCATCTCACCAGCCCCCTATATCACTGTTTTATCAGAAAGTCTTACGAGAGTGTTTCTGTAAGATTAAATTTAGTGCTTTGGGCATAAAACTCATCTTTCAGTGTGGAACAGCTTAACATTCAATGGAAGAGGTTTCATTTTCTATCTCTGAGATAACAGCAAATCAAGCTAAAAAATGGTGGGGGCTCAGAAATGATCAAGGAGTAGATGTCTGATGGACAGGATGAACAGATGCTGTGTCAGAAGGAAAGACAAATGCTCAAGTGCATACTGGTTGGCAAAAGATTGCTTTATCAAATGTGTCATTTGTTTCAAGGACCTACATTGTTGACATCCATTATGGGATATGAGCTTGTTGGCAAAGTGAAACAGGACAGCAATTATATCCTGACGACTGATGAATCCATCAAAACCACTGAAGTTGCTCAACTCAGTGTCTACATTTGATATAGCATTGGTCAAAATTAGGTTAACTAATTCTTTCTAGCTGGGCTTACCACCATAGCCCATTGCATGTCAGGTCTCACTGTGACTAAACACCATTTTTTTGTAAAATGTATTGAGACTCCAAAGAAGTAGGATCTCCATTCTCTCTTGGTAATCAGCTACAGAGATACAGGTGTTACCCACTTGTACAGGACACGAGTGGGTAACACTTGTGGCAGTTTGTTAACAAATTGTATGTCTGGAGTTGATATCAAGGTGTCTCGATGCACTTATTTATGGTTTCAGCACAAAGGACCATCAGTTCTCTTTGTCTTGAACATTTACAGAGGTAACATCACCACCATCTCATCATTTCATGAGGGAAGTTTCTGAGGACCTGTGTTGTAAGAAAGGCTTTAACTGTTTTTTCCCCTAGAAAAGTACAACAAAAGAAGAGTCAAAATACTTCTCAGGGTTTAAGCCCATGTTCTTCTGCCCTCTCTTCTTTTTTCCCTAGAAGGGGGTAGATGGCACTGACTGACCTGATAGTTTGGATTAGTCCAGATCTGCTCCCTCATCCAGCCATTGGAGACACTGTAGCACTGAAGGAAATAGACATATTTTGATATTGGGCATTTAACACATTGCTGGTACTCAATAACAACTACGCACAGCTCAAAATAAGTTCTATATGGCTGATGCCCCTGTCTAAATAGATAGGCTAAATATGGGCCAGGAGGAAGGAGGAAAGAGATCTCACTCTTTCTGAGATCTTCAAGTTTTGCTGAGTCCTCGAAGACTCCAAAAGTACATGGAAGGGGAAGAAAAACTTCCCAAATTGATAGTTCATCTATAGGAAGCTAGCTATGCATTGGTATTTTTGTTTAGTTCCATGACATGAAAAGATCCAACTGAAAAATGTTAATCATCCTGTAGCATAACATCCTTATACTTTTTAAAGTTAAGGCTTTCTTGTTTTGATAGCTTTGTGGCAGGGCAGCCAAAGGCTGGCTGTCTCTTGAATCCATCATTTTTTCTGCCTTAGACTCCTGAATGCTAGAATTGCAGACCTGAGTCACCTTGCCATACATGGGCCAAAACAAACTTTTCCCTATGGAGCTGGAGATGACACCCCCCCACACACGCACACCATAACAACATAATGAAATAAGAAGAATGACTATAACGTCATAAGACCAAAGTGTATTATTTGTTTTTGCTTTTTCATCTGAAATGAAACTTACCTCAGGAGTCCATAAACTTATTCTAATAATCCGGACATTGGCCAACACATTTCAGGGCATCTTTTGGGAATTGCTTTCAAGGTTAGTTTCCAATCTCCACAGAAAAATCAGTCTCATTATTCAATAGTCACACTCGCATAATACTAATATAAATTTAGCAGGTAAAAATGGAATAATTTGAGATACATGATCTAATATTTTCTTTACATGTAAGTATAGACTATCAATGAATTTTAATGTCAGTAAAAATTTAGTCCAATTTAAGTACTATGTTGACAAGTGTTAAGCACTCATTCAACTCTAGTTTTTAATCAAAGAATAAGTATACTATTCATTAGAACACATTGAACAGTAGAAATCTAATAACATAAAATTTTGTGTTTAAATATTCATGGCTGTGTTTACAAGTCTACATGCATGATCTAGTGATTACATTTGTGAAGTTTGGTAGTTCTTAGATGTTCCCAGTCTCCATCTGTTATCTAAAATAGGGACTGATTTGTTCCCTATTATAAGCTGTGATTCACTTGTAATAAAATATTCTATATTATTAAAAATTGAAAACTGCCCCAAAGCAACAAAACAATAACTACCTGCAAATGGAAAAAAGGGAGCTAACATTTGCTCTGAGGATAGTCTCTGACAAGGTCTTTATGGACATTTTGTTGTTTAGTCCTTAGAAAAAGCCCTGGGATGAATTATCACAGTGTACCTGGCTCACACACAACCTTGTAGCTTAACTTCCCTAAGTGTTTTTTTTTTATTTCAACAACGTCATTATTATTCTCTACTGCCTATTTCAAAACCTAGATCCTTTTCTTAAAAACAAGCATAGAACAAAATTCTTATCAACATTACTCTAAGCTTTATATTATAAAAGATAAAAAACAAAAATCAAACTTTTTTGACTGGTTTCTTTTTGTTATGTTTTGTTTTTTCAAGACAGAATTTCACAATGTAGCCCTGACTATCCTAGAACTCATTTTATAGACTACGCTGGTCTCAAACTCAAGGAAACTGAGAGATCTGTCAGTTTCTACCTCCTGAGTGCTGAGATTAAAGGTGTGTGCCATCAACACTAACTCTTTTCCTTTTTCCTTTCCTTTCTTTTCCTTTCCTTTTCCTTTCCTTTCCTTTTCTTTCCTTTTTCCTTTCCTTTCCTTTTTCCTTTCCTTTCCTTTCCTTTTTCCTTTCCTTTTCCTTTCCTTTTCCTTTCCTTTTTCCTTTCCTTTCCTTTTACCTTTTCTTTTTCCTTTTCCTTTCCTTTCCTTTTTCCTTTCCTTTCCTTTCCTTTTTCCTTTCCTTTCCTTTTCCTTTCCTTCTTTTTCCTTTCCTTTACTTTTTTCTTTCCTTTCCTCTTTCCTTTCCTTTTTTCTTTCCTTTCCTCTTTCCTTTCCTTTTCTCTTTCCTTTCCTTTCCTCTTTCCTTTCCTCTTTCTTTTCCTTTCCTCTTTCCTTTCCCTTCCTTTCCTTTCCCTTCCTTTCCCTTCCTTTCCTTTCCTTTCCTTTCCTTTCCTTCCTTTTCTTCCTTTCCTTCCTGTCCTTTCCAGGCCTCATCTCTCCCAGGTTGGCCTCCAACTCTATGTAGCTGAGAATAACCTTGTAAGTTTTAAAGATCTGATTCTTCTGCCTCTACATCTCCAGTGCTGTAATCAAGGCACATACCACCAGGCCTGGTTTATGTGGTGTTTAAGATTAGATACAAAGCTGCCTTCATACTAGGCTAGCACCCTACCATATGAGCCATAACCCCTCCTTTTTCTACTTTTCAAATTTTTTGTTTGTTTTATAAGGGTCCATGATCCCCGAAAGAATCATACCCTGGCTCAAATAGTATGTAAACACAAAGAGTACTTTATTCTGCAGAAGTCCAGCATGCTGGGGTCTTCCATTATCAAGATAGAGAGACAACCAAGTGAGCTTACAGAACATTGGAATTCTGGGGTAGGTGAGATTTATCTAACTCTATCTCTAGACATTCCAGAACCATTATCAGGGTCTGAAGGCTGGAAACTGTTAAGGAATTCTGGGATAGATGAACTTTATCTCTAGGTATTCTGGAGCTATTATCGGGGTATGAAGGCTGGAATCTGGGGATTTTTTTTTCTGTTAGTAGTTGACTTGCCTGGACTTGCCTGGACTTGCCCAATTCTTAGGCCTAGTCTCATTGACTGACAATTTGAAATCTGTCATGGAGTCAGCCTAGCCTTCTCAGTTTGTTTTGTGAAACAAGGTCTCTCTGTGTAACAGCCTTGGCTGTCCTGGAACTCCCTCTGTAATTCTGCCTGTCCTGGAACTCAGAGAACCATCTACCTTTGTGTGCTAGGATTAAAGTTGTGGGTCACCAAGCCCTGCCTGCTCCAGTTTTTCTATTCTTCATGAAAATAAGCAATAGGAATCAGAAAGAGATGAGCTATTCTGTAAAACTTACAATAATATTGGTTTTAGTGAAACTGTTCTGAAGTTCCAACAGCAATATACTCAGGTTGAAATTTCACATATTCTATCATAACATAATCATGACAAATATAAATGGTGATGGCATTCACAGATTACATTAGATTACAGATGGCAAATTGAAAATAATGAATCAAGTTTGTGGTGTTTGAGGGATCCTTCAAGAGTCTCCACCTTCCTAACAATCATTTAACCACAACTTACACTTAATTGACAATAAACCTTATTTTAATAACAATGGGTCCCATGATTGTATAACTGTTGTAATCAGTGCCAAATTGTCCCAAAGATCAGGAATAAGGCTTTAAGAAAATGTACTTGTACTGTTACAAAATGTCTCCTCTGGATTGTCACAAATAGCCTCCTTTTACCATTTATTGTTATCCCCGGCTACATCTCCTGTTCTTTCTAACTCAAATAGTGTTATGTAATGTAAATGTTCTTCATTCTTCCAAACTGTCTTTCTTCCTTCTCCGGACCACCATTAATCCTTGCTTGTGCATTTTCTGACTTCCCCCAGCAATTGGCCTTAAGCCCAGGGTAGAGGGACTTGAGACTCAAAACAATTGGTTTGGGTTTGTTCTTCCCGGTCTTCTGGAGTCGACTGGTTACTGACAAGCCACCTATCACAGGAAAATGTGAACAGAAAATAAATTGCCCCCATTCAACAGGTTAATCAAAGTTATTTAGGGATTATGGTTGTTACTATAATAAAACAATAGCCACAGAAATAATTTAAACAGTTTTATTAAGTCAAACAACAATTCTCAGGATTCTGGATATTGCTTTTTGAATACAAACATAATGAAAATAACAAAGCAAATACTCCACTTTTTAGTTTTAAGCATCAGCTCAGATATTAGAAAGAGATTTGCAACAGTGCATGAGAATAGTGCCTACTGGCTTCTGAACAAGGCCCCTCGTCACCAACATCTTCCCATTTATAAATCCTAAATTGGTGGGGAAGCCTTTTTGCTTTTTTCATTTCAGAAATGATTGCTCAACACAGAATGCAATACACCAAAAGAGGAAAATAGTCCTTTTTCTTAGACCTAAGGAAGACGATACTACTCTTAAAATGATCACTTCAAGGTAACAGACATCCAAATTGATGTGGTTTTCTTTGAAACCTCATCAGTAAATCATTTCTTGCACAGTAGGTTCGGCATTAACCCTGCATTTGGGATAGGAAGTGTTATGGAGGGCTGGTTGCTGCATACCAACGTCAGTATCAAGTTCTTCATCAGGAATTAGAGACTGTCCCAGATACCAAGCAGGACAACACTGGCAAGAAAACAAAAAGTGAACTGCAGATAGGTCAAAATTTCTTACAGAAAAAAAAAATCATAAAATATTACTGGGATATGTCGTTTTAAATTTCTAATTTATAGTAAAGCAAGAAGTAATGTCTTATTTCTAGCCTCTTATTTCCAAATGGTCTCTACATAGATTGCATTTTCAAAAAGCAATTTAGACAATGCACATAGCCTACTAAAGAGCAAATATTATAACCTTGCCATTTGTTGGAAGGTGTTTTACAGCTGCTCTAAAGCTTCTGCTTCTCTGGTCAGCAGAGAGGCCAACAGGCTGAAGTGGTGTCACATTAGAAATGCACAAAATTGCTTACCCTCCTAGCTGTTTTAGTTCTAACACGTGTTTTGAAACAAAAGTCCGTCTAATTTTCAAAGACCTTTTGCGCCTGTGTTATCATTAGTCCAAGTGGTGTGAACAGTTCTCTCTTCAAATGCTTCCTGCAAATTTAAGACTTTTCAAGCTGTACATTTCAATAGTTAAGTTATGAGAGAAACAAAAACCTCAGTGAGAAAAGAAGTTTTTGCCTTTTGGAGGCAACCAACATAACTTGCTCTGTTTTGCAGAAATTCCGTTTACATAATCCCTATTAAAAAAGAAAAGCCAACCAGTTTATCTATGAAGTGACCCAAAGACAGCTCAGGAGTCCCAAGGAAACCATTCACCAAAGCATTTTAGCTTGATTTTAAAGTCAACTGAACAGAATCAAACCCCTAACTGACTAACCCATGACCAACACTTTTCCAATTGAAAGAATTTTCCTTTTTTTCAAACTTGATATCAAGAGATTTAGCTAGAAAAACAAACAAACAAAAAAAGCTAACATTTCAGGGTTCAGACAGAAAAGCAAAATATCAAGCAAACGCAGTTTATTTCATTTTTTCTCCCAAAGATGCCAGTAGATCATTGCACCGTGGTCCTATAGGGAGGCCAAGCCTGGGAAGGAAACTTCACCCACAGGACAGAGGGGCAAAAATTAACTTGGTGGCAATTTCAAAATAGTTTTCAAACTGCAGAAGAGACTCCAACTCCTTTGACATGCAGAAACCACACATAATAAAAGCACAGAAAATACTATGGAGCATGCTAATTTTAATTGCCCAGAGGTTTTCAATGCAAAACACCGCAACTTAAATGCATAGTCCAAATTCTTGCTCCAAAGCCTCTGTCTTTGTGCATTGAAAAGAAGGAAAGACAACCCCACCAATTGTTCTCTGCAGATAAAGGCACTGTTTTGCAGATTTCCCCCATCAGTGCCAGACTTGCTAATGACCTGCCCACCCACCTGGGGCCCTTCCCAAGGTGGCCATCAGGAACTGCCCCACGTCTTCAGAAGCTGGAATGCTTGATAGTGGACAACCCCAAGAAGGTTGTCGTTTCGCTTGGACACTGGTCTTTAGGAACACCTAGAAGAGTTCTTGCACCTTATTTGCCTAGAGAAGAGGGAAGTCAATAAAGCACACCCTTTTAAAATGTCATTTTCTTTACTAACGACACATATAAAGGTGAATCCGTAGCGTTTTTATTTTCCTGTGCAGGAAACAGGAGCTCGAGATCACAGAGGTTCACACTCTGGCATGAAGGCAGTCAAGCCGAAAACTGAATTAAAGTTTTGGGTATTTCGGGTCCCCTTTCCCCTTTAACCTAAGAGTACCAGCTGTTGGTACGCACACAAAAGCGTTAACGGTGCTGATTTTGTGGGGATGGGTGGGGGGCGTTGGTTATAAGATTTATGCAGAAAACGAGGCCTGAGGAAAGGGTAGAATACAATCTCTCAAAGGTACAACTGGGTCGACAAGCCTTCGTTTCCCTCCAAACTGGCTTGACCATTGTCCTGAGAAGAGAACACTTTGTCCACTGTTGTTCGTTTTTTTTTTTTTTTAAAGGACTCGAAGGTGCTGTAGAATTCCAACATGGGCACGGTTAACTCGAAACCGCTCACACACACAAGTGAGGGATACGGGATACATGTGTGTGTTTGTGTGTGGCAGGAGCTTCATCTGCTAGGTTTTGTTCCTCAAATATTTTGAGACACAACCCCGCACCCATTAATCCCTAAAAAGCACATCAATTTCCCACCAGAGTGCCCAGGAAGAACTTCTTCGCTTCCGTTTTTCTGTTTGTTTTTAAACTGCGTTCAACTGCCACGACCTACATTGTCCCGCGAGGCGCCAGCGCTGAGAAATAACCAGGGAATTTCAACGACAACACAGCGCCGCAGCAGCCCTTAGTCTGCGTTGTGCGGCGCGCTGCGGGGGTTCGCATCCGGCCGCCATGTTCCCGACTCGAGAGCCGCCCCCAAACCAACCCTCCTTTCCACATCCCTCTCCTTTCCTCCCACCCCGCCCCCCCCCCCACCCGGTTTAGCCGAGGCCGCCCTCCCCGCGAGGCTGCTTTCAACCTCCCCTCCACCCCCTTGCCGCAAAATCCTGCTCGACGGCTGCAAGGCTTTGCGCCTGCGCGCCGCGCCCGCCGCGGGCGTGGGGGTGGGGGGGAGCCCTAAGGTCCCCGGTCTTGGCTTGAAAAGGCCGAAGCCACGGGGAGCAGGGGCGGGGTTGAAGCCCGCACCGGAGCCTCCTCTTTCCTCCCTGCGGGTCCCCGCTAAGGCCCCGGCCGAGCTCTCACACGTGCGCGCTAAAAACCCACTTCAAAGTGTGTTCCCAGTGCCGAGGAGGCCCCTTGTGAGTCAGCCTCATACCCAGGGAATGCAGGAGCCTCACCGCCTCCATTCCTGGCACCACAGATGCGCTTGCAGAGGGCGTTTGCCGACTGATGCGGATGCCGCAAGTGTCCTTCGGGCACCACCGTCCTCACCCCTCACCCCCATCGTCAGTGGATAAGGAATTGAACACAAAGTTTGCTGGCAGCGCTATGCTGTAGTCGTAGGAGATCGCCATTGTTTGGGCTCGAATTGACCCCCAGGTCGGGATTAGGCCGAAGCTGATTTCTGCTTTACAGCCCCGCCGGCCTAATGAGGCCGAGGCGATGGGGCGCGAAGCGTCCTCGGAGCCCAAGGCGATCCGCTAGCTTATGGCCGCCAAGGGCCCTGTTGGTGGAGGTCAAAGGGTCAGCGGGCAGAAACCGCGAGAGAATTGACCCTAGGAAATGAGGTCCCCTCCTCCCCGCCCAAACCTCAAGCTGAGGTTTAGAAGAATTTGGTGTGTAGACAGGGCCCAGGGGCTCCCCAAGGGCTACTGAAACCCCTAGCGTCACTCCCCTTGCTTTCCCCCAGGCTAGGGCCTAACTGGAGCCTTGGAACTCCAGGGCCTGTGAGAGAACCGAGCTTAGGTACTAGATACAGCAGGACCCTTCACTCATATGGTGGCAGATCCTTTCAAAAACTTAAAAGGCATTATTTCTCTGGACTTCTGGTTTGGGCTGATTTCTTAGGGGGAAAGGGGAGTATGGAAGCCAGGGACCAAAGAGGCAAGAATTCAAGCAGAAATGCAGAGCGCATGAAATCTGGAAGGTTTTGGGAACACTAACTAGGTCACCCTTCATAGTACCTACTAAACAGTCTGTTCTGCCCTACAATGCTGATGTTTGAACCTTCCAAATTTGATGAAGGCCAGAGCTCATCAGCCGCTCTTAGAAACACCTCCCTTACCCATCATCTTGAGATACTATGCTAACTACTCATTTTCAAGGAGAAGATTACTAGGAGCCAAGCTTGGACCTGGATTTAGCATTTGTGTGTGCTTACTCTCTTAGGTTGCTTAGTTTGCATTCCTGATGCCAGATTATGAGCAAGGAAAAAAAAAAAATCAAAGGATTCAAAGAAACCAAGTTTTCTTTGTAAAAAAGAAATGCATAAGAATAGTTTCAAGAGATTGGCTGTACACAAACCAAGAGGGAATCAGGTTTTATAGTTATTAGGTTATCATCAGTGTTGTCAGTTTCCTCATAGGACACTGAAGAGTGCTTTTCTGTAAAAATCTATGGTAGAATATTGTCAAGCCACTAATGAAATATTTCATGTTATTTAATTAACATATGCAAGGGTTTAGCCAGTGTTACTTGACCTATCTCTACTAAAAGCCAGGTTAGAACTGGGGTCAGCAGGGAGGGAACTCATGGAGAAAAACCAGCAAACTGTGGAAACTCATTGAATACTTAGAAGAAAGGCTGGCCATTTATATTTCACAATGACACAAATTTAGTCAGTCTTATGAATAAAATGCCCTCTGAAAAATTGCTGAGCATTTAAAATTGTCTCTGGTTTCTATGAGAAGGAAAGTCTGAAATATGAATCTGGTCCAAACCCTCATTGTCAAGGTCAAGATTGGGATGTCTGGGCGGGGTGTGATGAACTGACCTGGTTACCTGCTCAGCACCTGTACGATCATCCCAGTTTCTGTTCATGGCCTTCAGATGGACACCAGCAAAGCCAAGTGCAAAAGACACCATTTTTCACTAACAAAGTATTGCCTCCAAAGAAAAAACTGTCAATACTTAATTGTTGACAAAAATAAGTGGATAACAAAATGGATAATTTGAATGGACCTTGGGAATCAAAGTTTGTTTTAAAACACCAGAAATTCTCTAAGCATTTCAATTTTAGATTGATTTATTTGAACATGGGAAAAATATTGGGCACCAAATACAAAAAAAAAAGTTATAACATAAATACGATGTGCCAAGACTTTATTTCTTCAGAAAGAACAATCAACAAAATTCTAGAATTGAAAATGATTATATAATATCAAAATGACTGCCACCAAAAACTGAGAGCATTGCCCCTTAAATCGAAAAGAGGTACTTAAGCCTATTCATTATTACACTTCTAAATACTTTACAATTCCTTATCTCCACTTTTCTGTGAATCATGCAGAGATTGGGCTCTCAATAACCAACAGCACCCTAAAAAAAGTCTCCAAACTCTACCCACTTCAACCCCCCAAAATAGTGATCAGTTTCTTTTCCATAGACCCACTGTAAAAAGAACTGTTTGTCCAAATGAGTTGCTTCACTGAAGATGAAATGGATTGTTAACATTTTATCACAAAACAAACAACCATTTTTCATTGTTACTGATTTTAATGGAAACAATGCTCTTAACATCTTTGCCTACAAGTAATGAACTTTAAAAATAACTGTATTTTGCAACTGTTTTTCTTTCCACAGTTATCATTTAGGAACTGCTGCAGTTATCACACCGCTATATAAATGTTATGAGTAATTGTGATAATCATGAATTGAACTATATACAGCAAACAAATCAGCCTTTGCCATCCAAAATTTAAAGACTATGTTTTTTTTTGTTTTTTTTTTGTTTTTGTTTTTTTTTTTTTAAGAAGCACTTTAACCATAAGAAGCACTGTTCAACTGGCCTTGCTCATTGCCATTTCAGAGGTGTGCTATCTTTTGAAGCTAAATAAATTTGATAGGCAGATTAGGTATGTCATAGATACAAACATATAGGTATATGAGTGATCTCTCAACAGACATGCATCCTGCCATAATTTTCATTTTTATGTAAAGTAATAAAGAACTAAGGGACATAAAACTAATTAGGTTACCTTATGTTTATATATATAGGGCAGGAATGATTAAATCCAGCCTCTCAGTCTTTGAAGTACAAGATTGAGATGTCATGGCCACTAAGTGAATTGATCAGTATTATTTGATTTGCATGCCGAAAATCCAGGACAAACACATTTAAACTCGCAGTTAAACAACCATCTGAGCTAGAGATAAAGAAAGGAGGGTCCTCCCCAGATGGAAACTGACATTGTAAGGAATCTAGACTGCAATAGAAAAATAATTTAACAATTAAAAAAGGGATCTGAGTGAGTTATAAATACCAACAAACAAAATTCAATTTACTAACGTCTCCTATTTGTAGGAGGCTGTTACAAAACAAAAAAGTCAGTGTGGTTCAAAAAATTGTAAATTGTGTTCCTTTTCTCAAAACAATAATTGTTTAATCCTAAAAGCAGTTATAATCAAAAGCTGTACAGAATTTGTTAGAAAACATTTATCCATAAATATTGTTCAGTTCCCGGCACTTGCAGCAATAATTAAATTACAAACGATAAATATGGCATCAATGGATATGTATTTACAAAAAGAAAAGTTATTACAAAAGGCAACTGTATACTAAACGTCACAATCTGTGTAGAGTAACATCATATCCTCAGCCTGAAAAAATACTGAACAACAAGTTTCGACCCCATTAGACGAAGATACATTCACAAGTGTAATGCTTTGAAGAAAAGTTCAAGACATAACAGGACTTTGGCATGGTTTAAGACCGTGAGAGTTTAAACAATCACCACTAAGGCGAAGAAGAATTTTCATCAGTTTAACATCACCACCACCAAGCCATCGATAACTTCCTCAAGAAACAGGACAGTGTTAATTAAAATGATTTGAAGGAGTTTCAGAACGGGGTATACAGAGAGCAAGAGGGGGCAGGAAAAGCAGTGAAAAGATTTTGTAAAAAATTCCTTCAAATGCCAAAACTTATTTTCTAATCCTGAGAGAAGGGCATAGCTACTTTTGGATCTTGCCCCAAACCTTCCTGAACAATTGCAATTACCAAGATGTAGCCCTATATATGGCCTCTTGCTTTAAAACTCCATTTCCATCTGATTTGTCTCAGTTTTCTTTTTTAAATGCATTTTGGTTGTCCTCAGACGTACCATTCGTTAAAATTGGGAGGAAGTCCAGGGTTGTGGCTGGTGCTAGTTTGAATTGCAGAAGGGGTTTTAGTGGTATCTTTACTGTTTGCAGAAGCTATAGCGGGTGGAGTGGAAGATTCATAGCCTGAACTGGCAGCAGGGGAAGAATCTGACCCTTGAGATTCATGAACCTAAAATTAACATGTATATATTATAATGAATATAATTCCAACTGGCAATGTGAAAGCAATAATAAATAAAACCCCCAAATAACAACAAAACAAGATCAGTTTTAATACTATAAGAGAACAAGACTGCCCGCTGACCACTTAAAAGAGAAATGGGATTTAAAAAATTTGTTTTTCCATATTACTGATGTCTAGACACTCCTAGCATTTCCACCAAAAACCAGGCTGGAAAAGGAATAAAGAATTCCATTTTAGTCGTGGTACTTAAAAAACAAAAATAAAAAAAAGTGGATGGAGTGGGCCAGTAGTTATTCTTTGGGCCCTATAAAATAGCCACTCCAGATTTTACTTTCAGATTTCGGCCTGGGAAAGCAGGTATAGAGATGAGTGACACAGGGCTGGGTTGGGGGTTGGGTGCTCTGAATTCCCACACAAATGTGTTGGAATCGGACTGCGCTCCTCGGCCCTATTGTTTTATCGAAAGCAGAGGAGCAAAAGGATGTCACTAGCCCGGGTTCGGAGCGCCCACTCCGGATTCCCACCGTGGGCTGAGCTAGGATGGAGCTGGCCACGGAAAGCTCAAGCCCTGGCGAGCTCCGTTAGAGCCTCCCAGTAAACAACTGATTGTTCCCTCCACTCCCTTCCCCCTCCCAACTCAGCTCTCTCCTTCTCGACCCCCCTCCACCCCCATCCTCAAAATGGGTTCAAGGTGTCAGTGCTGGAGCAAATCGGATTTAACGTTAAGGATAGAGGGGTTGGCAGCGCGGGCGCTTCCGTTCTGCGGCCCGGTATCAGGCCGAATGTTTACAAACCGCCGACCGCTAATAAAGAGGTAATTACCTTCATGTGTTTGCGCAGGGAGCTCGGGTGTGTGTAGGACTTGTCGCACACTTTACAGATATAGGGCTTGTCCGAGGTGTGCACATGCATGTGCTTCTTGCGGTCGCTGCTGTTGGCAAACCGTCTGTCACAGCCCTCGAATTCACATTTGAAAGGTTTCTCACCTGCAAAAGGCAAAAATGCAAAATAGGGGGAGGGGAGAATACAGTTAAACCTAGAAACTTCTCAGAGTGGTGAGCGGGAGATTGAAAAGTCCGGCGGTCTTTCTGCAGAGGGAAACGCGGACTGTGGAAGGACGTAGCATCTGTTTTCCCTGGAGGGGGGAAAAACCCAGAGCGTTGATTGAGCTTGCTGAGTTGGGCAGTGGCGATCCTAGGCAGGGGTAGAGTAGGGTCGGCCCAGAACCCGAACATCCCTTTGTTCTCCCAGGAGCAGAAAGCGCGGGGGGTGAGGGGGATCCTCAGAAGTTTACCCCAAGTTGTGCTTCCACTCCAAAGGAACCAGGGCTCCTAATGTGCGGGCACATTACGCCACTACCTCGGCAGTGTAACCAAGCTGGGTAGGACAATGGGCCGGGAATGGGACAGTCCTATCCTTCCCCTTCTTTGTGTTTTTTAATTTGCCTCTTTCAAATGTAGCGGTTTTGCTAAGCCTGGTATTCTTACTAATTTTCGGAAGGAGAACACTACATAAATCCGGGGACGACACATAATTTTACAAGAGATTCTGAGCAAGCCACAGAAACCAGTGTCTTTTCTACTTTAGCTTTCTTCCAAAGGACTAAACTGAACCTGGAGCTCCAAATAAAAATAGTTTGACAAAAGTATCAGTCATTTAATTAGGAGATATGCCAATCAAGTGTAAAAAAGAACGGAAGTAACCAAAGTTAGTTTTCATTAGCATTTCTATGGTTGCCTTCCCCGAATGTGTTCAGAGAGCTAAGTCGCTTGTAAGCAATATACTCCCAACACATTCGGAGTCTCTTCCTAGTAACCCAGAAAAGAACACAAAAAGAGGTGGCGCCAGTTGGTTCCTGGGCGCGAGAAGGTCCCAATTAGTTCCTGAGGCCACAGCAGTCTGCTCGGAAACTTAGAACTCGGCAAAAGCGCCGCAGGTTCCCGGGGGGTGAGGGGTGGAGGGGCAGTGACGGCGCATCGAACTGAATGGTCTCGGCGGGGCGCCGCCCCTCGCCTCGGCCTCCACCCCTCTCCCTCTCTCGCGGTTCAGGTCCGCTTGGTGGCAGGGTGCCCCTGGGGAGGCCCGCGCCCACCTGTCTGCTCCCCTTACCTGTGTGGGTCCTCTTGTGGATCTTGAGATTCTCAGAGCGGGCAAAAATCTTCCCGCAGCCCGGGAAGGGACACGGGAAGGGTTTCTCGCCAGTGTGCACTCGGATGTGGTTGACCAGTTTGTACTTCGCCTTGAAGGACTTGCCTTCGCGGGGACATTCTTCCCAATAGCAGACGTGGTTGTTCTGCTCCGGGCCCCCCACATGCTCCATGGTGACATGCGTAACCAACTCATGCATGGTGCTGAAGGTCCGGTCGCAGCTCTTCTTGGGCCGGCTCGGCTGAGCTTCCTCGATCCACTTACAGGATAGCTCCTGCTTGATGGGCTGCCGCATGTAACGGAAGAAGGCGCCCGGCCCGTGGTGGGCAGCCACGTTCACGCCCATGTTCATGTTCATGGGGCTATAGTTAGGGAACTGCGCACTGGCCGCGTAGGGGTCCGTGCGCGGGCTAGCCACGGGGCGGTATGGGTCTGCACGGCCAAATAGCTCCCCGCGCAGCCCCAGATGGACCTGGTTGTTGTCCACGTGCCCCGTGGGCGACGGGTGCCCAGCGCCCTGCTCATGAAGCCCAGGAAAGAGCAAGTAGCTAGGAGGCTCAGGAATACCAGCTGGAGCGTGAAGACTGCTCGCCGAGCCTGCGAAAAGCCCGTGCTGCCCGCCCCCGGAGGCTGCTTCGCTGAGCCCAGAACCGCGCTGACGGAACAGAAAGTCGCGCGTGGAGTTGAAGGCGGCAGAGGCAGCGCCGCCGTAGGTGGGCACCTGGCTGGCGTGATGGTGGTGATGGTGATGGTGATGATGGCCCAGGGCATTGGCATAACCTGAACCCTGCGGTGTGAAGGCTGAGCTCTGGCCCGAAGACAGATCGTGAGCGGTGGCTGGGCTCAGCTTGAAGGCGGCGGCGGCAGCGGCAGCGGCCGCAGCGTGGGTTGAGTCCCCGAAGGGGTTCAATCCCATGCCTGCAGGCTCGCGGTTGGGCATCTCGTGGTGGCGCGGCGCACCGAAGCTGCCCACTCCCAGCCCAGGGAACTGCGGGCCTCCGTCCAGGAGCATCGTCATAGGTGGGGCGTTCTGGATACAGAAGATCCGGCTGAAGTGAGCAAGGGTGCAGGCGAAGGAGATCCCTGAAGGGCCGTAGTCGGAAAGGGATGGCGGCGGTTGAACACTGCCTGGAGACCCCCTAGGCGCTACCCGGAGCTGCAACTTTCCTTGGCTGCGAGAGTCTCCTGCAGAGGGACGGGAGGGAGGAGGGGAAGAAAAAGGATTGGGGGGGAGGGTGATGGGAGAGGAGGAGGGAGGAGAAGGGAGGAGAAAAGACTCTAGGACTAAATCTGCTTAACAAACTAACAGGAGCGCACAAAGAAAAATAAGCAAAATAATAAGTGGAGGGCGGGGTTTGTCAATCCTGTCCCGGACACCCCTCCTCTACTCAAGAGCGCGGAACCACGGGGCCGAGGCTCCTTGGGTACCGGCTTTCAGGCGCAACTGCACCAAGTAGCAGAGGCAGAACGTGGCCACAGGGCAGGCAGCCTGCACTAAGCAGGCTCGAACCTCACTGCTCGCCTCGCGAGTCCAAGCCTCTTCACCTCCAGAGTAATGTCCTTGGACTGATAAAGTCAATCACTCACTCCTCGCACATAAACCGAGCGGGAGGCTGGGCAGCGCTCACCAATGGGGAGCCAGCTGGCCTGAGATCACCTGACCCCCGGCCCTGTCGCCCATTGGCCACCGCCACACTGATTGGCAGCGCGAAGCGGAGAACATGGCAGCCGCTGCCGGGCGACCACAGCTGATTGGGTAGCTGCGGAGCGCCTGGCAGGTGAGGCGGAGGCTGCTCAGCGTCCCTGAGAGGGTTCCGCTGGGCTTGCGAGGCTGTGGGGACCGGGGGCCAGGCTTCCGCAAGCGTCGGGACAGAGCTGAACCTCTCCCTAGCTTGGCCCTGCTCCAAGCCAGCCCCAAGCACCCCTCGTACGCTCTGTACCCGCCTAGGCTAAAGAAACTCTTTGACCCAAGAAGATACTTGTCGCTGCCGTTCTCTTTTGGTCCAGAAGGCACTGTGGTACCCACTTGGGACCCTGCTGCCTCACCACCTAGAGAACGTTTTTTTCTACCGAGAACAAATTCCCGCATGACTGGGGCAAGCCTGTGTTCCTGATCAACTGTGGCTTCCACCCCACACCCCGTTAGGAGATTCCAGACCCAGGCCGGATCAGCTTCCTCCCTTCCTGTGCCCCAAATTAGAGGTAACTGTCCACTGTCCAAACTAGAAGAAAAGATAGCTCTTAGAGCCAGCCTACCACCCGTAATTCGGAGTCAGACTGTCACCCTGTGTCTATGACTAGCTGCTGTACTCACTGCTAACTCAGCATCATCCCCTTGCCCCGTGATACAACAGACACAATGCAACAACCATGTACAACACCTAAGCAAATAGCAGGAAACGTGAACGAAACACAGAAAACAAGCACATCTCCCGAAAGACGCTTCACATAATAAAGTAAGCAACACAGTATCAACACTAAACAAAGCACAGCGAACATACAGGCACATGCCAGAAACATGCATAGATGCTAAATACATGCTGTGTAAGAACATAGCCTATGTATACAAAACAGAGTGAACACACTAAACAGTAACTGTGC
Organism: Apodemus sylvaticus; assembly: GCF_947179515.1. Lineage (NCBI taxonomy): Eukaryota > Metazoa > Chordata > Mammalia > Rodentia > Muridae > Apodemus > Apodemus sylvaticus. Next base: position 135,130,596 of record NC_067495.1, on the reverse strand, counting down.
TTTCCGTGTGGCTGAATCAACAAGCTTTGGATACTCCACGTTTTGAAACGGAAAAGTATTAAGGACAACCAGGGAATGGAATTTTCCTCCCCCTTTAACGTCCTGGACTTTCCTCTCTTCTATGCCTGCCCAGTGAAGCACCTAGTGACCCAGGGAAGCAGTTACTCCCTAAAGGAACTGCTTTCCAGGGGACTGTTGCAGTGGCCTTTTTACCCACCACTCTTCCCCTGATGAGAGGTTTTGTTTCCCCCTCTGAACAAAATGACCAGAAGCAGGGTTATAAATCCACCCATGATTTGTGCGGCAAAGCACTAGCAAAGGGTGGAAGAAAGTGGGTGGGAAGAAAAGGCTGAGAGATGGCTGTGATTGCCACAGCCCAAGCAGGGCAGAGCCTCCAAAGTCTATGCCTTGAGGCAGCCTCACAGCCTGGCGGCCATCTCTCTGTAGGAAACAACATCTGATCAAGTTCAGAGGCGCCAGGAGAGCGCCTCAAGCAGCGCGTTTTAACTGCAGCTTCTCGGCTTCTGCCCTGCTAGCTGACTAATCTGGCCAACACCTCACCTTCTAAGATAGTTTGCGGAGAGAAGGTGCTACTGACACCACATTTTATAGTAAGTGGCCCCTTCACAGCCAATTCATCCCAATCTCACTCCACAGTTAGAGCCTTCTCCCCAAGCTGCAAGGTGAGGGCACTGCTGACTTTTAAATTATTGCATTTACCGAACAAGCTCTTCAAAAAAAAGGCTTTCATCTCCCTCCACAGAGTTTCTTTGCGGGTGGGGTGGGGAGTTTTAGAGAATAACAAATATGTTTAAGTCATGCAAATGAATTCCGTGGAGTCAGGTTTGCAAAAAAGGGAGGACTGCTTTTCTTTCTTCCCCCTAGTCTTATTTTTCCTTAATTTCCTTCTGAGCATTCCTGTGTCTCCCCTCAGCACTACCACCCCAGGACGCGTAGCTGCTTAGGAAAAAGTTTGGATCCCGTCCGCTTGGAGATGCAAGGGAAGGCAGCTGTCCCGCCACGGCTGCTGCAAGAGTTTCCCGGCAGCCCCTGCAGATACCCGGATAAGCGAGGGTCTTGAAGGATTGGAAATCTGAGCAAGCTACCGGGCAATGGCTTGGAGAAGAGGCTTGGCAGCTGGCGGCTAGCATTCCTCTTTTTGGGGAGGAGTCTCGAACGCAGGGCAAGGGGGATGCTGCCGCCGCTGACCTACCGGGTACCGAGTGTCCGTTTTGATGCGGCCACATTCCGATAATTAATTGCCTCCAGCACGTGCTCTGCAGTCCCTAGAACAAAAAGGCATAATTCAATTAGATCATCAACCGAGAAGTGGGAAGGTGGGAAGGGGGAGGGGGAGTCCTAGTTAAGGGGCAGACCTGAGGCTGTTCAGCTAGGCCAAAACCCAGGCAGAGGAGCTCTTCCCGAGGCAGCCAGGCCCCTTAGGAGTGCAGTTGTTCAGTGAGGCTCAGGGGTTCCAGATACCCCACCCCAAAGGATGAGACTGGGGCCTCTATGAGCAGCAGGGCACAGGCAGGCCATTTCGAATCCTGTTGTGGTTGGTATGGGTGGAAGTTTCCATATTTGGGGAGGGGAAGCCCGGACACTTAATCGCGGTGGAAAGAAGTATCTCTCCAGCTTTAGCAAGTCACCGCGTGAACAAATAAAGCTCCTTTGCCTCACAAAACAAATCCGTGTTGTTGGGCAAGAGGAAAGTTAACTTTTTCTCAGGACTTGAAGCAGCTTCTCTCACAAGTTGCTGTTTTTGAAGGAGACTCTGGGAGACACTTGCGGGGTGTGGGGGCGGACCTAGAGCTTTGGGGAGCTGAGGCCAAGAGCCAGAGTGGCGACTTGAAAGGTCAGAATTTTACCCCACACAGAAGCTACGGCCAGAGGTGGAAAGCACTCCTCCTCTTGCCCCCTCCCCCTTCCCGTCCCCCAGGTGCAGAACGGAATCATGGCGTCAGACAGGACTACTCGAACCCGGGTCCTGGTTCTTCTTTTCCACTGTAACCGAAGTTCCCTCAACAACTTGGGCTTTCTGGGGTTTACATGTGTATTAGGCAGCCTAAATTAACTAATAAATCTCTTTTATGTGTCCCCCAGTTGTATGTGGTCTGGTCTAAATATCCACATGTCTGCATGGATAGGAAATATAATAGGATCCTTTCCCCACACCGAGTTCAAACAGTAAAGGGGGAAAAGATTATTTTTTATACCCAAATCTAAAGCAATAAATAAAATCAGAGAAGCTTATCATTGCCAAAGCTTTTGAGTCTGATTCTTTGTAGAACCTATCTTGGAGGAGGAGGAGAGGAAAAAAACCCCGCTGTGAGGGGCAACAGGGTAGAACTGGTTTCTCCACAGAGCACAGAGCCTCCGGACGGACGCAGCACTTTGCACTTCTCTCCTGCCAGTTGCCTCAAAAAACGAAACATGTGCCGCACATTGTGTTATCTATCATGCAGTCTTTTTTAAAAATTCTGTAGCGGACACGAAATGATCCTAAGTCGGAGACCTAGCAATTTTCTTTACGTCCAAGGGAAACACTGCGGTCTTTTCTTCTGTTTTATATTTAGAAAAGACTTGCAATCTAACACTCACAACATTTTAAAGACCCTTTAAACCCAGCAAGCGGATTTCCGTTCTGCCAATGCTTCCTGATTTATTTCAATAAATGAATCTTTGAATCCAGGAAGGGAATTATTCCAAGACGGTGAATTTGGTGCCCCTTCATCTCCCCAGTGGAGTACAAAGTATTTCTCGTTGAAATGTGTCCTTGAAACTCACCATTATTCGAAGTTTTTTTTTTTTTTTTCTGGTAAACGACAAGACAATTTCTTTACCTAAATCTCTACCCTCTCTTCAGAGTCCCAGGTCTTTTAAAAAGGAAAAAAGAAGAAAGAAAAAAAGAAAAAAGGTGGGAAACCCCGCAAATGGCAATAAAAAATGGAGAAAGAAAATAAGGGTAAGGGTGTGTTTAACTCGTCTTTAGTTTTTATGCTAAGATAAAGCTCTTAATTGGCTTCAGCGGTGGAGCTGAAGGGCTCTGGGACCTGCGGATACACTCACCAGGCGCTCACTGAGCTCCAGGTTTTACGGACTCCACCAGTTTTCACCACAGTCTGGACATATTTTAGAAGCCCTAAATACCTTTAAAAATTAATAGAAAATCAACAGATAGGTATTGTTAATCGAACTTTTTTCCCTTAAAAATTGTTTTGTCTTTGTCCTATGCAGTTTCAAGGCATTTTGCTGCCCGATGTAATGAAATGCAAAGAAGGCAAGGCTGAGCTTTTTCATTGCACTTGTCAATCAGGGCTGTACAGATATATGCCCTTGAACCTCGGAGATGCAGGCTGCAGTAAAAGGGGTTAAACTTGCAGATACAAGGCAGGGAGTTAAACCAAGGCTAGCAAAATCCACTTTGGGATTAAGAAGGTAGTTCCTGAAGTCCAGGAGATTGAGGAAGACAGCACTCCTGTGTCCAGTCCTGGTGAAAGGTTCCAGATAAATGATGACCCTGTCTCCTTAGGTGCTGTCACCAAAGAGTCCCTTTATACCTCCAAGAGTACCCAGTTGTTTGTCTCCAGTAGCCAGGTGGCTTGGATGCCAAAAAAAGGGCAAGTCACAGTGAAAAAAAATTCCCATTTTTTTTTTTTTTGAGACCAGAATACCTTGGAGTGGCAGATCTAGAAGACAGGCAGACAGAGACTACCAGAAGAGGTGTGCAATGGTACAGTTTTAATTTTAGTCACTAAACAGCATATTTGACTTACTTTTACAAGTTCTCCAGAAACTCAGTGGGATGGGCTAAGAAAAAAAGGATTTCAAGTCAAGTTTGCTAGCATTGCAGAACACAACACACACTAATGTGTATTTACCCTGAATCCCAAGGTGACCTCTAAGCTCTTAAATGTTGTTAGTTCTAAAATGTAGATTAGCTCAGTTCTCAGACCAGTAAAGAAACCTTAGACTCTTATGACATATTTGCTCACCAGTTTCTCTGCTTTGAGACGAAATCTTGATCCTTAAGTGATGGAAAATTATTTCTGGACTGCACTAGAGTTGCTAGTAGTGACTCTCATGGTGTTTAGTTCTAGAGAACCCATTTTCCCTATCCAGGCCCATTCCAACACTCCAACTTTCTCCCACTATGGGCAGAGGCTGCTGTGTCCTTGGCTGTCTTTTCTTCTATAGAAGTTGAAAGCACAGATTCCTAACCTCTTAAAATTCTCTCAGATCCCAAAGGGACTTTACACAGTTCAGGAGTGACTTTTTGTAAAATCAAGTTGCACTTGTTTGGGATTCCTTTCCTAGTGAGAGGATAGACGGTAGGGAGTTTGGTATTAAAACAAAGCTCAGGGCCTCCCTTCCCTCTTTCTCTCCTATCTCTAAATCAGACCGAGTCAAGGAGTGTTAGACAAATATCTGGTTTGGATTTGAATGGCAAACTGCGACATGCGATGCCTAGCCTGTCGTATTCCAATGGTCCAGGAGCCAAGAATGGTTCTTAAATCACCTTTAAAGGGTTAGAGGTGGAAAAGGGAAGAAAAGTGAGAAGAGATTATGCTTCACAGACTGCAGGTGGCCTGAAGAGCTTAAAACACTTTCTATTGCGCCTTTTCCAGGAAAGGTCTGCTGACCCCTGGCCTGGGGAGTGGCTGCAGTGTCAGAGAAAAAGACATATTCTGTTAGGTTTTACACACACCCCTTATTTTCAAGATGCATTTGGTATTAGATATGATTTTTTTTTTCTGGTAGCACCTCAATTATGAGAATCACTCTGACTTTGGAGAAAGGTAAAAATAAATAAATAAATAAATAAATAAATAAATAAATAAATAAATAAATAAAAGAACGGTAGCCTTGGAGAGGAAAGAGGGGATGAGGAAGAGAAATGAGGAAAAGGAGTTGTGAATATCTCAATCAGTGACTAGGTGACCTCTGACCCTGAGGGTGGTTTTATTGTCTCTCTTCTTTGGCTAAAGATACATAGTTTATTGACCCTTTCTGCGTGACTGAACCCTGAGGGGCAACCACAACCACCAACCAAACCAAAGCATGCGAGTCCAAGCTGAGGCCACTGAGCAGCTTGCCTTCAGGAAGCCAGAGGGAAGTGACCTCGATTCCCTAGGCCCAAGGGGCCTTTAGGAACACAGAGGTCAGTGTCTTGCTTCTGCTCAATTCAACTCTGTTTTCTTAGGTCATGGCATGGGGTACACACACACACACACACACCCTTCTCCTGAAACCACCTCACACTTTTCTCCCCTGACAAATATCTTTAGCCAGTAGACTTTTAGCTCTCCTTCCCACACTTCCTCTGTCTTTAAGCTATGAAGATGGCATGAGCTAGGGTACAGCTTACTAAGAGATTGAAGGCCTATCATACTCCAGATCCTGGGTTCTACACCCAACTTTAAAAATACTAAAGCGCAATTACCAATTAGATTACTAAAATGATTCCAGGACATTTTCAACAATCTAACTTATGAGTGTGTGTGTGTGTGTGTGTGTGTGTGTGTGTGTCTCTGTGTGTGTGTGTGTGTGTATGCGCACACGCGCGTGTGTGTATGCACGCATGCATCCTGTACCTTATTTGGCTATCCTATTTTCAGGATTATAGTGTGGATGGAATAAATTGTCATATCAAGGAACTTACTTAAATGTGGCCCATCCATGGGCCACATGGGAAAGTGGGTGGAGAAAACTTCCTGCATGTCAGGTCTTTCCAAAGGTGGTAATTGTGGAAAAGTCAACTTGAAGCAGAGAAGCTTGAAGATCTAAAAAGAGATGCTATGAGCTTCCTAATATGGCTCAGCATGCTCTTTTTCTTTTAAAACCACAGGAGCCATCAGGAGAGACTGATGCTTTCACATGGGCAGGAGGTCTGATCCCTGTCTCTTGCTGGTGCCAGATACACTGCAGGCATAAACGGCCCTTGAGATTCAGCAGAGAGCATTGCCTTGACCCTTTGCCCACCATGCCGTATATATCTCAGCCTCTTTCCCTGTTTGCTCTGGCTGTGTTGTGTCCTAGCATCCTTTGCTCCATCTTTCAGGAATCAAGTTCAATGCCTACCTGGTTCTTTACAGTTTCTTTGTCACACTTTCTCTTGCTTATCTCAAATTAATAAAGAAGGCTTCAAGGACAGGAAGGCCTAATTTCAGTGGGAAAGTCCTGGATACCTCTAAGACAGGTGTTCAAGTGAAATTCCTGAGTCCAGACTCTCTGCCCTGTCATCCCTACCCCAATGCACACACTTCAGTACCAAGTAGTTGAAGGGGGCTAAAGGTCAAGTTCTTGTGAGGACTAAGGGAACTTAATGCCCTTAAAGTATTCTGGAAATGTCCTTCTTCGTCTTATCACTTAAGTACCGTTTCTCCACTTTAGAAAACATCACCAGTTTTTCCTTTCTCTCATCTTCCTGAAATGCTTTTAAGTTCTAAGGGTTTTAGAGCCAAAAGATTCTCTACTGTCTACAGAAACAATCTGACTTCTTGGTTTCTATACAATTTATAACGAATGTGACTTACATACACAGGAGTTTGTAATTCGCTCCCTAGGAAGGAGGCATATCAGTGACCTTAATGGACACACTTAAACACTCTGATTCCCACATGATCTGTTAATTGTATGGGTCTCTATTATAGAGTAATATAGAGTATCTAGTTTCCTAACTTTTACACTACTCCTCACCCATAGCCAAGTTGAGCGGAGAGGGGATACTGTGTTTCTGCTCTAAAAGCAATAGTTGGATACAGGTTGAAAGCCCTGGCTTCAGGCTGGAGTAACCTTAGACTCTCTGAACAACTCACCCCCAGACTGTCATACTCACTGTCTAAGGAGGGGGGGCAGGGCACTACTTTTTAAGCACTTTTGCTAATTAGAGTGTGAGCTCATCTTACCCCAGGCAGCTGTCTGGATTCGCTTTGCTCATGCAGGTGTTCCAGGCTCATGCTCTCGGCCTGCTATTATCACCCAGGTTTCAGTTGCCCTAAGCAGGGCTACTCTGCCCATAAGCCTGAAGTTCCCCACTCTAGACTTCGGTCCCTATCTGTTCCCTTGGCTCCCCACATTTTCCGATGTAGAAAAAATTTAGCTTCTCTCTCACCCTTCCTACTCTTCAGAAATACTCTCTTGCCCTTGCCAGAAGGGGATGAGATTAAGGAATTTTGATAGAAATGATTTGTTCCCAGGTCCAGCACAGTTATTCTGAAAGGACTGTATGTGAGCTGTATAAACATGATTTCTACTGGAAAAGAGTGACGAGGAGCCCCAGGAAGAAGAAGGCTGTTTTCTTCACCCCAGTAGCTCCAATCCTGGCCTGAAAAGAGGATGGGGTGGGGCTGTTATTTACAGCTGCTCCCTAGTGACATTTACTTTGCTGTCTTAGCCAAATACATACACCTTATGTCTTGGGGAAAGGCAATTTTATGCTCACTCAGTTTCTGGACAATTGAAAGCAACAGAGAAGTCTAGGTTTATTGTGGCTTGGTTCCAGTTCCAAAGACACCTCTGAGATAGCAGGAGTGAAAGCTTAATAGGGGCACTTTGGTTTCATAGAAAGACTTCCTTTATTGATATAAGCAATAGTTGGCATCACTTTAATACTGCATCTAAGATGTTCTTAGATGGGGTACCTTGAGAGAGTGGGGTTAAATGATGCTTCTAGGTACTAGTCAGGCACATAGATCAGCAAAACAGCTTAGCAGCCTGAAAATGCAAAGCTAGGGTTTGAAGTTTTAGAGCAAATATTTTTGTGTTAATTACTCTGTTGATCACTTACACGGTTGAGAATAAATGCTAGAACAAAGATGCTTCTTTTTCTTCTATGTCCTTTTCAATCCAGATGTGTTTTGATGTTTGTTGGAACAAACATTCACATGGAAAGACTCTGCATTTTGGGAATCAAAAAGAGTCAGCTTGATTTGAGTTCACGTCTTTTTGAAACGTGGGAAGAAACTATTATCAACACTTTACTTTTGTCTATTTCTGCATATAGTCTTCGAGATCAAGGATTTCATTCAGTAGTCCTTACTTTCTGGGCATTTGAAAACAAATTTAAAGATCACCTGGCAGCAATTTGCCCCTTTTTGTTATTCTTTTAAATTCTTCAGCTTATCAAACTCCCAGAACTGCACACATACACACAAGGTTAGCCATGAAAGAGACTTCGTAGACCGCATCAACCCAGAAGGAAGCTAACACTGTCATTCTGCAGCTGTGCTGGAGTCAAATGATTATTTGGAATGTAATGCACAAATGAATTGGGAAGCAAAGTGCTCTGGGAGATTTCCTGGCTCTACTTTGTTCATCACACATATCATTTAATTTCCATTCATTGTTATTATAATGGAGGTAGGACTGCAAATAACCTAGTGACAGGAACAGACTCTCCCCCCCCCCACACACACACACAGGATAGCACAATGGAGAAAGTATAGTATACATGTAGTCTGTAACATGAAACTCTCTGATTCATAGAAACCACACACTGTATAATTTCCACTATCACTAAGAGATCTTTCAGTTGTTTAAAAGGGTTCATTCAATAATACTATCTACTACTTAACTGTGCTGCCCCACGGGAAGTGGGTGCAAGTAGGAACTGTGTCCTCAATCTTGAGGAGTAGAAATTTCAGACATTTGCACAACTTGAAATTCAAATATATATATATATATATATATATATATATATATATATATATATATATATATATATATATATTCCCGTTCCTAAGAGACGTAACATTACAGACCTCACTGGTGGTCACAGCACTTTCTGTACATGTCTGTGAGGAGAAAACGTCTGAAGGAGCTTTTTCCCTGAGTAAAAGGAGAAGAGAAGCACTCCACTGGGGAGGTAGCTGCAGACACCCCAAACCCCAATCTCCTCACCTCCGTGTTGCCAGTCTTGAGGCAGCCCCCTGGCATTCCCATTCCGTTTGGGCTGGAGAGGAGGGCTTATTGTGTGTCTATGGTTTACTAGCTTGTTCCCTGCCATTTGTTTGCGACGGCCGCATCTGTGTCACTCAACTTCCTCCAGGTCTTACCAGACTTCTTGGGTTATTCTGAGTTTTTAGATATCAACAGCAACATTAACAAAACAACACATTGATTGTAATGCTACAAACACCCATAAGCACTATCTCTAGGCCTGAGCCACAAGTGTTGTAGACAGAATGCTTGGATGAAAGGCTTTGAGGTTTGTCATCTGGCTGAGATTGAAGCAAGGATGCCAGGATCTGCGTGTGGAAGGTGGGGCGGGCTTATTAGTAAAATTGAAATCTGACTCGCTTCTTCAGAAGCATGCTTGTAAGGACGGAGTGGAGGCTCACACCTGTAAGCCAGCACTTAGGAGGCTGAGACAGTAGGAGAATGGTGAGGTGGAGCCCAGCCCAGTTCCAATACAACCTAAGCTACTGGGTAAGAACCTGCCAAAAACAAAAACAAGCAACCACCACCCATCTTCATAAACAAAAACAAACAAAAGCCAAAACAACAACGAAAAGAAAGAGTATAGTGTATGTGTATGTAAGGACAGGCCTTGCTAGGTCCACGATGCTTTCCCCCTACAAGCAGCTCCTGAGGCGCCTTTCTGGGGGCACCACTTAGGACAGTGCCTAGGGCTCCCGCGCTTTCGGTTAAGCTGGTGTTTGCCTGGTATCCTCTTCCGGTTGGACAGGAATCAGAAGATCAGCTACTTTGCGATCCAGGGAGGGTGAAGTAGTGGCAGATCCGAGTGCAAAAACTAGAGAGAGCAGGGACCCCCAGAGCTCATCCCGTTGCCTGCCGCGGCCTCGCACCCAAGAGAGGAGGGAGGGGTGCTGGAGAGGAGGGAGTCGACTGCTGGCAAGAAGTAGGAGGAAAGGGATTGGAGGCTGGCGCCGAGCCCAAACTACTTGGACGGCTTTCGTTCCATTCGATTCCCTGTGGGGAACCTCCTCCGCTTTTTCTCCTCTCCCCCTCCCTCTTTTCTGCCTCTGTGGGGCGCTCCGGTCCAGGGGCTTCCCGAAGCCCAAAGCCGCGGTCCTCTGGTCTCTGTCGGGAGGGTACAGGGGCCTGCGAGCTGGGTTCTGAGGCCATCTAGCCCTTCCGTTTTTCCCAAAGGGGACGAAGGGGCGCAGTGCCTCTCCTCCCTTCCTAGCCCGCTGCCGCTCTAGAGGGGCTGTTTAATTAAAGGGGGGGGGGACCCGCAATGTATACGTCAGATAAAAGCAACGCGCAGAATAAACTAATTAAAACATTGTGTTTGCAACACATTTTATTTCTCTCTCTCTCTTTTTTGATCTTCTCTGTGTTTTAAAGAAATGTCATCGCACCATAAAGCGAGCCGTGAAACGCTATTTCCTTATAGTGTGCGGCGCTTTTCAAAGGCTAGTGTGATATATTTTAGAAAAGAGATCCCGCTGTGAAAGCTTGCGTGTCTTCCCTTTACCAAACTAAGCTCTTGTCAATCACGCCGGGCTCGGTCCAATCACTGAGATCCTTTTTGGAAAGCAGCTCATCCCGCTGTGCTTTTATACCGCGATCCGCAGCCTGTTTTGATGCATTTTTACCAGCACGTCCAGGGAAATGAATGATGGGGCCGCGAATGGTGCAGGCCTAGTTCCCCGAATGCCCGCCTGGCCCTAACGAGGTGCGGTGTATTATGTGCCTCACAGACTTTCTCATGTGGCAGTCACTTTGAGTGGTAACCCCGACGTCAACCAGGGTCAATGCTGAGGACCTGGTTTGGTTAAGTTTAGAGATCTTCTTCACCTGGCTAATGTTGGCTTTGGAGGGCTAGGCTCAGTAGCCATCCTCTTGACTGTTGTGCATGGTGAGGCAAGATCCCACATAACCCGGGGAAGCACCTTTGGAGTCATGAGCCCCCAACCAACGTTCTAAAGAATACATGTTTCCAGAGCTGTAAGAAGGAACAGGGTGTCTGTCTGTCCAGAGGTATATCTCTCATTTTTTCTATGCTCATGTTAGGGCTTTGGTTGCAAGCAAGCAAGCGAGGGAGCTTGTCTATTCTCTCTGTACTTTTCTTCCACCTCCTCCAGGCCCAGAGTTTGGAGGGACCTCCTTAGAGGTCCTAAAACCCCGGTGGGTCTAATACAAAAGACCTAACTAAACCTTACTAGTTTTTGACCTGTACGGAGCAAGAATCCCCCAGAGTCCTACACATAGGACTAAAACTCCAGTTCTCCAGCTGTGAGTCATACCAGTCTACTGGAACGCAGAGCTAAAGGGCCGCTCTGGCTGGCTTAGAATGGCCAAGTATAAACCAATAATAGATTGCAATCATTGAACGTATTAGAGACTGGGCCCATTTCTGCCTCTTCCTTGCGAGGGTGGGGGGGGGGTAGGTGAAGGCGATCCTTTAGACCCAGAATTCCATAGATTCTTTCCTTTGCCACAGTTTTGCCGGCTTGGGGGTGGGGGAAGAATCCTGCTGGGAAATTGCGGAAGCTTTTGATCCTTACCAGGGCTTTCAGGCTCAGAAGGAGAGAACTTGAACTAAGAGAGTGCAAAACTCCACGGTTCTCGGGAGGTGGGGGTGGGGGTGGGGGATGGTCTAGTCAAAAGCTGTGTGAGATCTATGCATTTGGAAAATAGACCAAACTTTGCATTTGAAATCATCACCCAGTGCAAATCATACATCCATCCTGCCTCTGGATCAGTCTGGTAACTCTCAGTTCTGTCTCTCACACAAACATCCCCTTTTATTCAGATTTCTCGCACCCTCTGGGCACACGTTCAATTCCTAAGCTACATTTTTTATCCTCATCTTTACCCCTAGCACCAGCATCGGCATTCCCCAAAGGATTTCTTTGTTGCCTGGGACTCTGGTGCTTCCGGGAGCAGAGGGCACAGGGAGAGGGGAGTACTCGGCATCCCTCCCCTGAAGTTTCTCGTCTCAGGATCTCACTCATTCCTAGTCCTTTCCGAGACGTACCCTTGGTGACAGCCATATCCTCAGGCTGCCTCTCTAATGAGAGAAAGGGAGATAGACACACACAAAGAGGAGAGAGACAGAGAAACCTCCTTGGTTTATCACTATCCTCTGTTTGAGTCCACATCAGAACCCAACCTTGATATATACTCCATGACTCAAGGGTAACTCTGCTCCTGTCGCCCCTACAATCTACCCATGCAGAGCACGCCTGTTGCTTGGTAGCTGAGGACCCTGTATAGAAAGTATCTGAATGGGAAGGAGGTTATTCCATTCCAAGGAAGTAGGCAAGTCCTTGCCTCTTGCAGCCAAGACTTGCTGCTCAATCTCCAGAACTCTAGTACTCTGGGAAACTGTTTTCACAGCTTTGTTGGGGGGAAACTACATCTTGTTGCTTTTGTTTTGTTGCTCTAGACTCTAGTGAAGTCTGTGTGCCTGACAGTGGTCCCAGAACAAGCATAACCAAACACCAGGATCCTGAACATTGTAACAGATAGGCGGGAAGGGATTTCTTCTGCCTTGGTTTAGTAAGCTGACAGGAACTGGGATTTTGCAGTCACTGTTTGTGAGTGACAGAATGTAAGTCTGCCTATCCTTTTGAGGATCCCAGCAGAAAGCCAGAAAGCCCAGGGGAAATCTAGAATGCAGAATGACTGCCGGACGTTTTAGAAGGGCATAGTACTCTCTTGGTTTGCAGAGCCTACGTATGCCCCATGCTGCCTGGGTGGCTCTCACACCAAATCTGGAGGAGATTGACAGTGAAGGCTGGAGGTCAGCAGGCTGGTAGTATTTACTACTGCCTGGACAAATGAAGTGGCTCTTGGTCTTTTGGTCTAGTTCCTCATTGGGAGGTGGTGGGTGTGGGAAGTACACGGATGTGACAGGGTTGAATTCTGTCTACTTTTGAAAAGGGAGACCTTATCCTTCAAGTAGGAAACTAAGTGCCACCATTTAGTCTTAGCTGTGCTCTGTTGAGATGACCTTCCAGGTCGGATCAGTCTTCCTTTCAGGTTAGTTTCTGTTTTTTTTTTGTTTTGTTTTGTAAACTCAGGGGCCCTTCTAGTGGTGCATTAGCATAGTACTAGTTCTGGTGCCATAGAAACAGATTTGTCCTATGTTTTGTGGGCAAACGAATGGACTTCTTCCTGTTTTTCTCTCTAGTCCCTGTTCCAGGCTTCTTCTAAAAACTTCCTTTGGGCCTGTTTTCTAAACACCTTTTTCTCCTGTGTCTCCATGGCCCTGCTCACGTAGGACGTTTTACACAGCCGGAATGGGAGATGGACAGCGTCTTGGTGGAGTAGACTCCGCCCACGCCCGCTCTTCATCCTCCAGTTGCCGAACTTAGTGACTCCTTAAAGGCTAGGAGCTGCCTCTCCACAGCAGCAGGAGTGGGAAGGTAAGGTTTAAGAGCTTATCAGCTCTTTGCCTGGCCTTCCTCAGGCTTTAATTTAAAAAGAGTGGTCCGTGCCCCTCTTCCCACTCTGGAGGCACAGAAGGGCGGCTTTGTTTTCAGATTATCTCTTCAACAACAGAGGGTGTTAAATGCTTAGGAATCATTAAAATTTTCGGTGACCCAAGTTCCTTCGTAGAAACTGAAGCCGATCTTAGGTTAGGCCCCGGGAACTGGTGGCTGGACATTTAATGGAGAGCAGCAGATGCTGCGCTCCCGCTCTGCTCGCTCTCTCGCGCGTGGCTGAGACTGCTGCGTAGTTGTGAAACTGCATGGCTGGAGATCACCAGACACTAATAGCTTCTTTCGCGCCGGGTGAAATCACATCTTTAGTGTAGTCTCTTTACTCTGCCTGCCAGAGCCAGGCAAAAGGTGAGGATTCCAGAGCTCCGCTAAACAGCTCCTGGAGCGCCTCGCGTCCCGATGCGGGACTCGAGCTTTCTTGACTGCTCGGCCGCTACTCTGTCACTTGTGCCTTGGTCGTTCACTTTCTCTGCCTTGGCGCTGCCCGCCACATCCAAGACCAAAAGGCGAGTGGGAGGATCGTGGCCCTTGCCCTCCATGAATTCAGGATCTGGGACTAGCACGCTTGAGATAAACGGCGCTGTGCACAGAAGACTATCTGACCCGAAGGGCCCCTGGCACGCCCCTTTCCCGCCCCCAATCTAGATCTTCAAAGTCTGGCCCTCAAAAAGCCATGCGTTCACTTAGCTGTGTTTGTCCAGTGCCGGGACTGACCCTTTGGCCCTTTGTGCTTGTAACTTTTCAAAACGTCCATGTTCAACTAGTTGTCTCACATTAATATCTGCTTTCAGTCCCCTCCCCACCTGGCTTTCCCCCACCATGTCCAGGTAAACAGAGAATTCAAGGAACACAAGAATACAGATATTTATTTTAAATTGATGGTCAAGCACGGAATGTAAATCACCTCAAGATCCTCCCTGGTTTCCACAATAATTTACATATAGGGAAGGTGAGGTACTGGCTTGAAGTAACTTGCTTTTCAGAGTTCAAAATAATCTCCCACCTAACTGTGTCGCGGTATGATGTCTCTATGCCTATCTGGTCTCTATTCTGATGCTGGAACAGACGCCCTAAAATTAAAGAGGCTTTGAGTGGACAACATGGGGTCCAATGAATCTGGCTTCAGCAAATGCTTTTCATGAGGCACTGTCTAGAACGCTCCTATCCAGCAGTGATTCTCGAGTGCTAAAATCTCATCTCTCTGAATTTTCTCCTCCTTGTTATTGTCATCTGGCCTGGAACTCAAAATATAGCCAAGGCTAGCTAGCCTATAGCTATGCTAGCCCATTCCCGCCATTCCTCACGTTTAAGACCTGAGAAATGAAATCAATTTCCTCCTCATTAACACACATCAGAATCAGAGGCTAAAATGTTTTCAATACTGTCAAGGACAGCTCACTGTTAAACTTTGCTGGTTCTGACTCTCTAAAGAAGAACTGGAGGAATTCTTCTTGGACTAGGTGTTGGGCATGAGCCTGGTAGTTTGAGGAATACTTCTCTGGGAAATTTTCAGACTTCCCAAGAGCGGCCTTTGAAACACCAAGCCTGTGGCGCTCCAGGAGGCCTCAGAGGCCAGGCAGTACGTGAGAGAGTTAGCGCTGGCTCCTGGCAGCTGGTAATTCAAATCCACCTCTGGGTCCTTGGCTGGCTGTTCCTTAAATGGTCTTGCATTCCAGAGCACCAAGGTGACACTGGGGTAGCATTTGGCTGTGGCTGGGTTCACACCTAAAGTCTTTACAAAGCAAGAGTCCAGCCCCACGCGGAGGCTCACGCCTTTAATTCCAACACTTGGGGAAATGGAGATCGGAAGAGCAGGTGTTCAAGGTCACCTTCTACATCCCTTGCTCCAGGCCAGAGGACTCAAGACAAAACAAAAGGCACAGTAGAAGATAAACAGAGTAGACCTTCTAAAGGTTCTCTGTAGGTAGTCAGAAAGTCTCTCCACTAAAATTCTGTTGGAAACCTGAGGTGTGTGTCTAGCCTGCACTCGGTTTGCCCTTCCCTGCTCCTAGCTCCACTTGGAGGAGCGGAGGGCTCGGTTTAATTTTCTTTTCCTTGTTGGGAGGCATTTATGGAACACGTTATCCATCCATTGACCTTTCAGGGCAAGGTGTCCAGGAGCAATCCAGTGAATCTTTACTGCTCTCATCCTAACAGGCATCCTGTATGCTGGCTGGTAGAAGATGGCCTGAGGGCCTTAGGGAAAAAACCACGCAATTGGTTCTGCAGGAAACCACACTAGTAGTCAAACAGGATAAGAAGGACGTGAGTCACTGTGCTCTCACCACAGACCATGCCAGTTTCTACTAAGTTTGAATAGACTCTCATCCTCTGGGCCACATAGATGAAGGGAAATCCGGTCTGCCCCACCCATCCCCATCACACATCACAAATACCTCTCTAAGCACCTGCTCTACCTCTGCCACTGAATTACATCCTTAGTTCCGATTCCCCCTCCCCCCTTTTTTCTCTCTTATACTCATTCATTCTTTGACCTTCTCAAAAATCCTGTGGTCGGTGCATGGCCTTTGACCTCTAACCAATTAGGTTTAGGTCCTATACATCTTGCTGCTAACAGACTTTCTGAGCTAAGGCAAGTGATGTAGGAATTTAACACCGCAGCTTCCAAAGCTTTGAAGGAAGGGGGGGGGGTAATAATGAGTATCTTTAGAGTTTTTAGATGACTTAAGTGAAATAAAAAGGAGTTGAGTGGCACAAAATAGCAGCCATTTACTGGGAGCTATGAGGATGAAGGAAGGAAGCTCTGGGAAAGGAGGCAAAGTGGCTCAAAGTGCTTCGTGTGCTCCACTGTGTTTGTGGAGCCTTGCAGAGAAATGGACGAAGCTACTTTTACAATCTCACAATATATATGGCTTTATGATTATGGCACCCCATGCGACTTCACATCATGAGAACAGATATCATTTTGCTTAGCCTATTAGGTCCCCCCCAAAGAATTTTATTACACTTGGAAACACAGTTAACCCAGTCCTACCAGATTAAAGCTTCTCATCCTCTAGAATAAGGCAGCCCTTCTTCTTCTTTTTTCCCTGTAGCCTGTCATTATAAGGATTTACAAGGGCTGGAGAGATGGCTCAGTAGTTAAGAGCACTGACTGCTCTTCCAGAGGTCCTGAGTTCAATTCCCAGCACCCACATGGTGGCTCACAACCATGTGTAATGGGATCTGATGCCCTCTTCTGGTGTGTCTGAAGACAGTGACAATGTACTCACATACATAAAATAAATAAATCTTATTTTTTTTTTAAAATAAGGATTTACAAAAGCAGCCAAAGAGCCTGACAATATGGACAATAGTCCAATAGAATGACTCCTTCATTTCCTGTTTAGTGTATTCTCACCTACTTACTGTGAAGGTTACAACATTATCAACAGCAGCTCTATGTGAGAGATGTAGGTTAAGCAGTCAGAAGTAGAACTGAGGTACAGAGGACTTGCTGGGCTGCACTTTTTCATACGTGCATGGTGAGAGTTGGGGAAATGTCTGACCTCCTTCAATACTTTTTTATTGAATATATTCTTCATTTACATTTCAAATGTTATGCGTCTTCCTGCTTTCCCCCTCCCCCCTTCAATATTTTTCCCCCCAAAACACCGCTTAGCTCTCACCTTGAACCAGGCATTCAAAGGCATTACAGCCTTAGATAAATCACTTAAACTTTCTGCATTTCAGTTCAGTTCTTATGATGTCTTCAATTCCTGGGGATCTAGACTGAGACCACTGATAGATTTTGGGGGTTTAGCTGGAGTGGAATAGGGAGGTGTGGATAAAGGAAGGTTGTTTGTTTTTATTGTTTGTTTGTTTTTGCATTATTTCTGAAAAAAGTATATTTCCTAAGAGAATAAGCAATACAATTTGACAACTCATTACTTCAACAATTCAGAACACGAGGTAGTACAACCTAACAGAGAAACTAGAATGTTGACCTTCTTTCCCAGCCCATTTTGTCCATCACAGTTGAAGTATGGATGTATACTTTAACTACACCTGTATCGGAGAGTGTTCCAAGCACCTGGGAGAATCCTTCTAAACTTCTGTGGTGCTTTTATATAATTTTGGCTAACCTTAGTAGATTCCATGTTTTTGGTTCCTCAGGTAGTTCAGTGGTGGAAAATCAGAGGGTGAAGATTATTTTCTTTTCATCCTTTCTAAGGGAGGGCACATCTGTTACCCAGAGACTTTCTAGAGTCCTCCGTAGCTATCAGTTGGCAACCCTAGCTAACTGACCACTTTAGCAGCATCATATCCAACTCAGACTTACAGGTTAGTCATGAAGTAAGCCGCTGGGGTCACCAAATGTCCAGCTACATAAACAGATGCTTTGACTTCAGGAATCTTTTCATGATGAAGGATAACTTCTTAACATTCAAGAAATGAATTTATAAATTATTTCTCAACAAAGAAGCATATTCAAGCCCTCTCTCCAGCCCTTGTAAATCCTTATAATGACAGGCTACAGGATAAAAAAAGATTATTCTAGGGGGTGAGAAGCTTTAATCTGGTAGGACTGGGTTAACTGTATTTCCAAGTGTGTGCTTCTTTGGTTTGTATCATTTGAGTGTTTATCAAGTCTCTATAATAGCTACGTTAATTCCAGAGCTTTTGATTTTAAGGATTCTCACATGACTAGCAATATAGTTTAAGTTGGATTTTCAATAAGTGTTACTTTTTTCTGTCTGTCAAAAATTCTGAACTTATATACAAAGAAAGAACAGAGAATTTCAAACTCTTCTGGCATTAGGTGCTTATAGTTTGATCCATGCGTCTACTCAAATGAATATTTGATTACTTGGATAAGTATGGCCCTGGATTTAGGAGTGCAGCTACACTTGCCTTCTCTTCTTCTTTGGGTTGCTGGAGAAAAGACACAGGGTAGTTAGGGTAAATGGTTCTAAAAATAGTGTGGCTTTTTCTTTGCTTGGCAAGTAGAATTATGCGGTTTGGGCCCTGTGGGTTGAGTGTCCCTGGCTTTCTGTGTTGTAGTCTCAATTACTGTGAATATAATTTTAGAGAAATGACACTTTGTTGTTAGCAGGCTTTTTCTGTCTGGGTTAGGGAGGCAATACATATCTTTAAACTTGCAGGATGGTACTTGTGTTAAGTGCATTACCACAGGCCCCTGCCCCCTTCATTTGCATTATAACAACTGACACCTGTGATAATGTAACAGTTTTAGAATAAAAGACTCTCATTTTGATAAATGTAGATACGTTATTGGTTTGTGGCTTGGCTTTTTGTCTCTAACTTGATTCCCTGACTACTTTTCTATCTCATCTCAGATACACACGAGTATCATCTATAATATATATCCTTAAGAAAACATGCATTTCAATTTCAAAATCTAATATGGGATGTTTTTGCCTCAGTAACAGGATGAGAGAAGAAAAGATAATTCATATCTCGTTAACTTAACATCAATGTATGAGTTAGACATCCTCATGAGAACAAGAGTGTGGATATAAATTTCAATCCTGGAACTTCCTGATTGTCTGATCATCATAGCTACTTAAATTTCTTGGTACAAACTTTCTCAAGTACAGTCACTATATTGATTGAAGAGTTAATACAAAGAAATAGCTAGAGGCATCCAAGAGAATACAGGGCCTGGTGTGCATGCCTTTAATGCCAGGCTTGAGAGGCAGAGGCAGGCAGATCTCTGAGTGAGAGGCCAGAGTGAGTTCCAGAACAGTCAGAGCTACACAGAGAAACCCTGTCTGGAAAAAACAAAAACAAAACCAAGAAAGAAAAACCATGCAAGCAAGGAAGGAAAGAGGGAAGGAAGGGAGCATCCAATATAGTACCCAGAGTAATGTTCAAAATATCTCCTCTGAACCCCTCTTATCTTTCTCCCAAATCTTCCCTAAATTGTAGTATGGCTAGGCTGGAACATGCTATGTAGCTCAGGCTAGCTTCAACTGGTGATCTTCCTGCCTTCCGTTTGCCAAGCACTGGAATTTCGTGTGTGTGCCACCACATAGAGCTAAAGTTCTCCTTAAAAGTCCTGTCTGTGAGCTAGGCCTGGAAGAAGATGCAGAAAGCTGAGACAGAAGGATCTTGAGTTAGAGGTTTACATAGGCTACAGAGCAAGTTCCCGGCCACACTGAGCTATTCAGTGAGATTCAGGCTCAAAAATAAAAGCCAAACGTAACACTGAACAAAGTTTTGTGTTTATAGGAGAACCGATTTCTTTCTTTCTTTCTTTCTTTCTTTCTTTCTTTCTTTTCTTTCTTTCTTTCTTTCTTTCTTTCTTTCTTTCTTTCTTCCTTCCTTCCTTCCTTCCTTCCTTCCTTCCTTCCTTCCTTCCTTTCTTTCTTTCTTTCTTTCTTTCTTTCTTTCTTTCTTTCTTTCTTTCTTTCTTTCTTTCTTTCTTTCTTTCTTTTTCTTTTTCTTTTTTTTTTTTCAGTTTTTCAAGATAGGGTTTCTCTGTGTAGCCCTGGCTGCCCTGGAACTCATTCTGTAGACCAGGTTGGCCTCGAACTCAGAAATCCTCCTGCCTCTGCCTCCCAAGTGCTGGGATTACAGGTGTGCACCAATACTGCCCAGCGAGAACAGCTTTCAAATTTTAAGTTGGGAACTAAAATACGGGGGGAAGGTTTTTGCCTATCTATGTGTAATCTCACCTACTTTTTGTTCTTATTAGTTGAACCAAGGGCTTAACACATAGCAGACAAGAGCTCTACCAATGCCATAGGTAGACAGACCTTAAGGCCTCACTACACACTCAAGAATCGAGCAAAGTAGATACATGATGAAAGAAAAGAAAGAAAGAAAGAAAGAAAGAAAGAAAGAAAGAAAGAAAGAAAGAAAGAAAGAAAGAAAGAAAGAAAGAAAGAAAGAAAGAAAGAAAGAGTGGCAGGGAGGGTGGAAGGAGAGGAAGAAGGAAGGAAGAAAAGAGGGAGGGAGGGAGGGGAGAGAGAGAAGAGAGAGGAGAGGAGAGGAGGGGAGGGGAGAAGGGAAAAAGAAGAGAAGAGAAGAGAAGAGGAGAGGAGAGGAGAGGAGAGGAGAGGAGAGGAGAGGAGAGGAGAGGAGAGGAGAGGAGAGGAGAGGAGAGAAGAGAAGAGAAGGAAACCGATCGTGATTGGTTTGACTTCTTGCTATTGGCCTGGTTATGCATCTGAAAGTGAATCAATTAGCAGCTTCAAGGAGGTGCTGTGTGCCCCCATTTGCACACGAAACAGACCACAGCAATTTGGCTCTCTTCCTGTGAGTTCCTCAAGGAAAGAAAGGAATTGTGTCTTGCTTATTATATCCTCCCAATATAGCCTGCTGTATGCCTAGCACTCATGATATAAAGAGGTATTATAGGCAATAGATTGTTTTAGATGCCAAATGGCCTAGCAAAGATAAGATCTAATATAATATGGAAATTCCAAGCATAGTGACAACAGGCTCAGGCAGTTGTGAAAGAGTGTGAATGGGCACACCTAGATGTATGTGGAGGGATTTCAAACTGCTTTTCCTCAGAAATGCAAAGAGAATTAGAAAGATGAGATTAGACTACATAATGAGACATAAAGGTTTGTCATACGTACAATTTCTTTGTAAATCCACAAAAGGTTTTAGCTCATTGTCTTTGACATTTTTTTCACAAATTGCAACCTATCTAACATTTTCTAACTAGAAATACCTTTAACTCTTTTCTTTTGTGAAAATTGTACTGCAAGAAATATTATCACACACACACACACACACACACACACACACACACACACACACACACACGAAATGTCAAGAAGTCTTAGGATGGTCAGATTCCAAGCAATATTTGCTGTAGCTGAGTGTCTTTATAGCCCACAGTTCTAAAGGATTTGATGTGCTAAATTCTAAATTCTAAAGCTAAATTCTAGGTCTCTCTGAGGTCAGAATGAAGTATAGATGGAATGAAGGACTGGTCATGAAGAAATGACTCTACACAGTACTCTTTGCAGTGATGGTGGACAGCTTCAAGGAACCCGTGAGTAATGCTGTTGGTTGAAACTGTTCCCTGGCTAACCTTTGTACATTTGTTGGTGATAGTGAAAACATCACTGGAAACCATTCCAGAATAGAATGATAGAATGACTTAATAGCAAAGAGTGTTTTAAGAAAGTAAAACTCATTCACGGATAAATATATGCTCCAGATAATCTGCAAATTATGTTTTTAATATCTCTCTCTCTCTCTCTCTCTCTCTCTCTCTCTCTCTCTCTCTCTGTGTGTGTCTGTGTGTGTGTCTGTGTGTGTGTCTTGCAGCATGTGGAAGTCAAAGGTCAGGACTCTAGATCTCTCTGAGGTCAGAGTGAAGTATAGATGGGATGGAAGGACTGGTCATGAAGAAATGATTCTGTATAGTACTGCTTGCACAATACTGTTTCCAGGATTTGTTTTCTCTTCTTTTCCATGCGGTCCTGGGAGAATCACACTTAGGTCACTAGACATAGCAACAGTGCCTTTATCCACTGAGTCATCTCAGTAGCTCTTAAAATGATACAGTTTTTGTTTTGTTTTGTTTTGCTTTTTCAAGACATGGTTTCTCCGTATCCCCAGCTCTCCTGGAACTTGCTCTGTAGACCAGGCTGGCATGGATCTCAGAGATCCAGCTGCCTCTGCCTATGGAAGTGCTGGGATTACAGGCGTGCGCCACCACCGCCCGGCTGGGGTTTCATTCTTGATGGGTTTCCTCTTAACTTCAGGTGTATTGCTCACTCCTGCATCTTTCCTACTTCCCTACTCTAACACCTTCGAAGCAAGGATCATCCTACTGATTTGTATGTCAAAGATCATTTTAACCATATTTAAAATAGATAGAACAAGCAATATTCTGTTGCATTATTCTCAGGAAAACCACAGGCCTAACATTGACCATGTAAATAAGGAGTCAGAAGCAAGGCATTGTGGGACACACCTAAAATCCCAAGTGCTTGGGAGACTGAAAAGTGGGTGGGGGAGGTCAAGGCCCAGGGCAGTGTAGGTTATACACTGAAAGCCTGTTTCCAAAATTAATTATAA
The DNA here is from genome assembly GCF_947179515.1 of Apodemus sylvaticus. Lineage (NCBI taxonomy): Eukaryota > Metazoa > Chordata > Mammalia > Rodentia > Muridae > Apodemus > Apodemus sylvaticus. The sequence continues at coordinate 135,108,169 of NC_067495.1, read as the reverse complement.
GTGAGGAACAGGATCAAATCATTACCTTAAGATTGTTCACCCTATTTCTTCTGTTAGGAAAGCGCTGTGCCCAGACTTTGTGGTAGTCTCCTAACAAAAAGTAAAATGTACACCTCAGATCCACTTCTTTATTTTTTAAAGATTTATTTATTTATTTTATGTATATGAGTACACTGTTGCTGTCTTCAGACACACCAGAAAAGGGCCTTGGATTCCATTACAGATGGTTGTGAGCCACCACATGGTTGCTGGGAATCGAACTCAGGACCTCTGCAAGAGCAGTCAGTGCTCTTAACCACTGAGTCATCTCTCCAGTTCGTCAAAACCACTTCTATTCCCCATTCTTCCAGGATCATTAAACATGCACCAAGCACCTGTGACTTTCTGCCAGGCCCTGCTTTAAATGGCAAGCATACAGAAAAGAATGAAAGATAGCCTTGCCTCCAGGAGCTCACAGTCTGGAGGAGAGAGGCAAAGAGGTAAACAGGCAAATCCAAGGCAACTAATCCTGAAGCACGGAGAAGGAAATGCCATTCCTTATTACAAATCAATCAAGACCTCCCAAGCCATAAGTAGAATGCACAGAAGGTGTAGAGACTTGAAGCACCATCTCCTTTCTTCCTCAACGCTGCTAGTTACATATTCATTACATCACTGTAACCCGGCAACAATGAAACCCACTAAATCTACCCGACAGAACAACTTCAAAGGAAGATGAATTTATTTTCTCCTACTGTTTCAGAGACATCAGGACACCATAGCAGAATTCTTAGTGGTGGGAGCATGCGGCAGTGCTCTTCACGTCATAGGTAGAGCGGGATGAAGCAAAAGAGGGTAGTAAAAACAGGGGCTAGCCTTCAAACACCAGCCCATGGTGCCTTCTTTCAGACCCCTGACCAACTGCGCACACTCTCCAGTTTTCATGGCCTCCCAAAACAGCGCCACCAGGTGGGGAACAAGTGTTCAAAATGGAGGCCTTTGGGAGATGGTTCATATTTGAGAATAGAAGTCATGGATTCATTTATTCCTTCAGCTGGTATGTATTGAGTTTCTCCTGTGATCCATGTATTGGCCGAGCTAAGGGACTGACTTGAGTCATCAGTAAACTTCCAATGTAACAGAGGGAACAGTTAAGAAAAGAATAAATTCTAGTTAGAAGTTAGGGTATGGCAAACCCAAGTTCTCTGCCACCTACCAGCACTTTTGCACTTCTGTATTAGGTGTTGAGCCGGGCAGTGGTGGCACACGCCTTTAATTCCAGCACTTGGGAGGCAGAGGCAGGCAGATTTCTGAGTTCGAGGCCAGCCTGGTCTACAGAGTGAGTTCCAGAACAGCCAGGGTTACTGTCTCAAAAAACCAACACACACACACACACACACACACACACACACTAGTTGTAACACAGACCTGTGGAGATGGCTCAGCAGTTAAGCAAGTTTGTTGCTTTTGTAGAGGACCTGAGTTCTGTGGTCCTTGAACCTCCTGAATAGGCACGCTCATCTATTGGTAACTTTTTGTTGTTGGTTTTTTTTGTTTGTTTTTTTTGTTTTGTTTTTTGTTTTGTTTTGTTTTTTTGGATTTTTGAGACAGGGTCTCTGTGTGTAACCCTGGCTATTATCCTGGTACTTACTCCCTCAGTAGATCAGGCTGTCCTCAAACTCACAGAGATCCACCTGCCTCTGCCTCACCACTGCCCACTAGCCAGGGCGACACCTATCTGTAAGTTTCATTTCAGGGGATTTGACACCCTCTACTGGAATTCTCCCGTACTGCATTCACAGAGACAGGCATGTACAAGAATAAAACTTTTTTTTTAAAAAAAAAAAGATTTAATTTATTATATGTAAGTATACTGTAGCTGTCTTCAGACACCCCAGAAGAGGGCATCAGATCTCATTATGGATGGTTGTAAGCCACCATGTGGTTGCTGGAATTTGAACTCAGGACCTTCAGAAGAGCATTCAGTGCTCGTAACTGCTGAGTCATCTCTCCAGCCCCAAGAACAAAATAAAAAAAAAAACAACTTTAAATAATAAGAATACTTGTACTACAAGTTGTTATGTTTACTGAATTTGTTATTTTATACTAGGTTCACTTAATGTATATACTTAAAATAGTTACTGAAACTAGTTATGTTTATTAAAAAACTATATATACTAGTTAAATATATTAAAAATAGTTTTTAATAGTTATGTTACTAGGCACATTACATGTATCATCTTATTTACACATTTTTAGAATTTATTTAACTTAATATGCATGAATGTTTTTTGTGCATGCATGTATGTGCAGCACATGAGTGAGTGTTGGGTGTCCTGGAACTGGGTTTGCAGATGGTTGTGAGCCACGGTGTAGGCACTGGGAATCAAACCTAGGTTCTTGGAGAGAAAACAAATGTTCTTTACTGCTGAGCCATCTCCTCACCCCGTGTGATCTCTGGCATCTCACTTGAAATGGAGCCTTATTTTCAGGCAGAAAACAGTCACAGAGAGATTCAATCACTTGTTGAAGGTCCCCAGGCTAGTCAAGTAGAAGATTTGGACTTAGGCTCTGAAGCCCTAACTGCTGCCAAAGCCTATAATCATAACAAAGGACAGCCCTGGTCTTCAACAAGCTCAAAGCAGTGGGGGACTTGGAGAAGGAAGCGGAGAGTTATAACTGAAGAAATTCTCCCCCTCCCCTGAGGCTATTAATTAGGAAAAGACATGATAGTACATTTCTGGTTGGGTTTCTTTTAAATCAAGAAATCTCTCGAGTTTATGTTTTTACTGGTATAAAAGATGCAAACTATAATGTTTACTAGTATAATCATTTTAAAGTGTACAATTTAGTATCATGAAATACATTCTTATTGCATCGCAACCACCCACCATCCTTTCACAAAGTTTTGATCATTTCTTTCTTCTTTTTAAACGTATGTATATATAGACAGGCTTATTGCCTTGAGCGGAGAGAAAGAGGGGAGGGAGAAAGAGAAAGAGCCAAAGAGAAAGGAAGAGGGGAGGGAGGGAGGGAGGAAAAGAGAGCAGTTTCCAGCATATCAAACAGAAACTATGCTCTAGTCTTACAGACTACCCTTCCCTTCAGTCTTTATTAAGTATTCATTCCCTTTGTGTCTTCTCAAAGCAGCATTTGACAACTCTAGGTATTTCCCATAAGTAGAATCTATTCGTTTCTGTTAACATTTAAATTTCTTATTTAAAATTTTCACCCACGTTGTAGGGTATATCACATTTCCTTTTTTTTTAAAATGGAAGTGATCTTCTTCGGTATGAGTGTGTGTACATTGAGCTTTGCATAAGCATAATATGAATGCATAGCAATGCTTATGTACTCACTGATTGGTAGACACCTGTGTTGTGTCCACCTTGTGATTGCTGGGATTAATGTGAATCAGTTTGAATTCCTGCTTTCAATTCTTTTGGTTCTAACCTAGGAGTGGAAATGATGAACCAGTTGATCATTGCAGGCTTAATCTTTTGAGAAACCGCTTGCCTTTCATAGCTGCTGTACCATCGATCGTTTTCACGGTAATAGGGACTGGTGCAGTTTTAGCCTAGCCTTGCCACTGCTGCTCTTTCTTTCTTATTGTGGCCAGCTGAAGGGGCGTGGAGTAGTATCTCACTGTGTCTGAAATTTGCATTTCTACAGGAGGAATGATGCTTAGTGTCTTTTCATGTGCTGATTGACTATTTGTAAATCTTTGTAGACATAGACTTAACCCATTCCTTTTTATTTTTATTTATTTATTTATTTTTTATCAAGACTAGGTTTCTCTGTGTAGCCCTTGGCTGTCCTGGAACTCACTTTGTAAACCAGGCTGGCCTCCAGCTCACACAGATCCCCTGACTTTGCCTCCCAAGTGCTGAGATTAAAGACTTGCACATCCACACCCAGTATTTTAGCCCACTCTTTGTTTTGTTTTGTTTTATTTTGTTTTGCTTTGTTTTTTGGTTTGGTTTGGGTTTTTGAGACAGGGTTTCTCTGTGTAGCCCTGGCTGTCCTGGAACTCACTCTGTAGACCAGGCTGGCCTCAAACTCAGAAATCCACCTGCCTCTGCCTCCCAAGTGCTGGAATTTAGCCCACTCTTAAATGGAGTTCTTTTCATTGTTGAATGGAAATTTCCTTCCTTCCTTCCTTCCTTCCTTCCTTCCTTCCTTCCTTCCTTCCTTTCCCCCTTTGTTGAGACAAGGTCTCCATGTAGCCAGACTGGCCTTGAAGTTGGAATTTTCCTGTCTCTCAACTCTGTAGAGATTTCAGGTACATGTTGTTCCTAGGTGAGGACCTTTTTTTTTAATATTTTTATTTTCTATATTCTTTGTTTACATTTCAAATGATTTCCCCTTTCCCGGATCTCCCCTCCCCATATGTCCCATAAATCTTCTTCTCTCCATCCATTCTCCAATCACCTCCCTCCTTTCTTTTCTCTGTCCTTATATTCCCCTCCAATGCTAGATCAATCCTTTCCAGGATCAGGACCTTCTCCATACTTATTCATGGGAGTTATTTGTTATGCGATTTGTGCCTTGGGTATTCAGGGCTTCTACTGTGAACAGTAACATCTTATGAGATACACAGTTTGCAAATGTTTACTCCAGCTTGATCAGTAACCTGCTTTGTTTTCTTGAGGGTATTGTTTGATGGATATTCGTGAATTTGGTGAATTCTAATTTGCCTATTTTTCTCACTCATGTTTTTAGAATTGCATTGATGGGATTATCATCAGATCAGAAAGTTGAAGATTCTATACAATATTCCATTAAGAACATTTAACTATTTCTATTTGTTTTGTTTCATTTCGAGACAACGTTGTATTATGCAGCTAGGCTGGCCTAGAACTTCAGACCCTTCTGCTTTAACATTCTTTTTCTTTTTTGAGATTATAATGTAATCATAGCATTTCTCCTTTTTTTCTCCTCCCTCAAAACACTCCCATAAACCCCCTTCTTGCTCTCTTTCAAATTCATGTCCTCAGTTTTTATTGTTACTACTCTCTCTCTCTCTCTCTCTCTCTCACACACACACACATTCCTAAATATAACCTGCTCAGTTTGTACAATGTTTCGTTTGTGTATGCTTTCAGGACCAATCATTTGGTATTGGATAACCAACTAGAGTTATACTCCCAAGGGAAGAAAATTGCTCCCATTCTGGGCCTTCATTAGTTGTCCATAGTTCTTTGTATAGGCTTGAGGCCTTGTGGGCTTCTTAGTGAGACTCTTTGGGTATGACTTCGGACTTTATTAGGAGACACATTCTCACAGCAAACTTCCTTGTCCTCCCGCTCTTACAGTCTTTCCTCCTACTCTTTCATGATGTTCCCCGAGCCTTGGGTGGAGCCTCGGGTGGAGCAGATGTACTGTTGATATATCAATTAGGACTGGGCCCTTCCCCATGGCCAGCTCTTCTCTGCATTTTGAGCAGTGTGGAGTTCTGTAATGGTTTCTGTCTGCTGCAGGAGGTTTCTTTGATGAGGGGTGTGAGCTGCACTGATCTGCAGATATAGGATGGATATTGAGAATGCAGCTAGGAATTATGCTGGCTTAGCAAAGCATCAGAAGCACCTTCTCCCATAGGTTCTGCAGTTTTACCAGTAGAATAGGTAGAATTTCTATCATGGCCTTAAGGAGCTGGTGTTCTGTGGTCATTATCTCTGTCGTAAAGAGAAGTTTCCTTGATGAAGGGACACATTATCATCTTGAATGATAGCATGCATCACTACCCCTTGGCTTTTGAGCTATTTTTTTTTACAGGTATTAATGTATAATATTGTATTATAGTGATAACCACAGTGAGATTTAAATGCTTAAAGGGTGTTATTAAATGGGTTGGGAAGATGATTCAGTGGTAGAGAGCTTCTGTCTAAGCAAAAAGACCTGAGCTTAATTTCTATATCCACATAAAAGAGATGGGCATGGTGGCATGTACTTGCAATCTCATCACTGGGGAGACAAAACCAAGCAGACCCCTGGGGCTTGCTAACCAGTCAACCTAGCCTGTTCAGAGCTCTAGGACAGCTAGAGAGCTTGTCTCAAAAAGCAACGATAGGGGGCTGAAGAGTTGGCTCAGCAGTTAAGCACTTACTGCTCTTGCAGAGGACCTGGGCTTAGCTTCCAGCACTGACATGTTGGTTTGCTCCAATTTCAGTGGATCCAGCATCTTCTTCTGGCCTCCCTTGGCACCAGGCAGACACACAGCATGCTATACGCACAAGCAAAACACTCATACACATAAAATAAACCTGGAACAAAACTGAAGCAAAACAACAAAAAAACATGGTTAGGATTGGTAAGACATGTCAGCACCTAACTCCACAAAGTTGTCCTCTGGCCTCCACACATGTGCTATGGCAAATATTTCCGCTCTACAGAATCTACCCACTCTCACACCCTTCACATAGCCATACACACAATCCACAGAGAAAGTTACTTATAGAAGAGGTGACCAGAATTCCCAGCTTTGTTTTGTCATTATGTCTTTTAAAATTTGTTTATAAATTACATGTATGAATAAGAAATAGAGAGTAAGGGCTAGAGAGATGGCTCAGCAGCTAAGAGTCCTGGATGTTCTTACAGAGGACCCAGACTTAGTTACCAATACCCACATGGTGATTCCTTAACTCTATTTTCAGGGGATCTAATTTTCTGATATTCACCAGACATGCATGTGGTACACATAGAGGCATGTAGGCAAAACATCCATACACATGAAATAAGATGAATGTTAACAAAATAGAGACTAGAATGGTGCTTATGGGAGCTGAGAGAAGAGGGAAATGGGGGATTAAATATCAAAAGGTACAGACTTGGAGTCATACAAAATGAATAGAGATATGATGAAATTAAGAGAAATATAGTTTAATTATATTATTATATTTAAATCCTGAAATTTAGTATAACTATTATTTTAATAATTAATTGTAATTAATAATAACAGTTAATGCAACATAGCTATATGTATTTGATGATTTAGTTATAACCTTATGGTTAACAGTATTATATTCCATACTGAAAACTTTTTGAAGAATTCAATGAAGTTCAGGAATTCTTACTATGAAGAAACAAAAGTGACTCTATGAAGAGAATTGGTATAGGGGTTAGTGGGAAAGTGCTTACTAAGCATGGAAAAGAGGCACAGGTTCAATCCCCGCACTAAGGGGGAAAGTAACTGTGTGGTGGTGATGAACATATAATAGCATAGTGATGATAAATAAACATGTGGTAATGATTTCCCTAAGCATATGTGTATCAAAGAATAATACTGAGCATGGCAGTGGTGGCTCATGTCTTCAATCCCTGCCCTTGGGAGGCAGAGGCAGGTGGATCTCTGAGTTAGAGGACAGCCTGGTCTGCAGAACAAGTTCTAGGACTGACAGGGATACCCAGAGAAACCCTGTCTCAAAAAAAAGTCAAAATCAAGACCAACCAACCAACCCAAAACCATAATACTGTATTATTTTGAGCTAACGTTTATATACAGAGTAAAAGAACAAATGAATCACTTAAAAACGGGTGCTTAATTTTTCCTTCACCGCTTGTTTATAAGATCATCCTTTCGCATTGAACCACTTGTACAACTTTGTCAAAAATTAGTTGAAGTTGGATGAATTGTCACATGCCTGCCGTCCAAGCATTTGGTACATGAAGGCAGGAAGATCATGACTTTGAGGTTGGCCTGTGTTACATAACAACACCCTGATTCATATAATAACAACAAAACACTAAGTGACCCAACGTAGAAAGGCTGGTTGTGTTATGAGTATGGTTCTTTTTTTTTTTTTTTTTTTTTTTTGGTTTTTTTGGATTTGTTTTTTTTTTGAGACAGGGTTTCTCTGTGTAGCCCTGACTGTCCTGGAACTCACTCTGTAGACCAGGCTGGCCTCGAACTCAGAAATCCTCCTGCCTCTGCCTCCCAGAGTGCTGGGATTACAGGCATGCGCCACCACTGCCCGGCCATGAGTGTGGTTCTTATTATGACCTTCCTTTTCTTTGTTTTTTCTTCTATCTTCCTTCCTTCCTTCCTTCCTTCCTTCCTTCCTTCCTTCCTTCCTTCCTTCCTTCCTTCCTTCCTTCCTTCCTTCCTTCCTTTCTTCCTTCCTTCCGTCTTTCTTTCTTTCTTTCTTTCTTTCTTTCTTTCTTTCTTTCTTTCTTTCTTTCTTTCTTTCTTTCTTTCTTTCTTTCTTTCTTTCTTCTTTCTTCTTTCTTCCTTTGAGACAGGATAAGGATGGCTTAGAATTTATTATGTAGACAAAGGTGGCTTCAAACTCACAGACATTTTACCAGCCTGCTGCTGCCTGAGTAAAGCGCCACAGTCAGTGCGACTAGTTCATGAATCTAGTAGACTTGGAAGGGAAGGATCAAGTCTGATAGGCTGGAAGCTTCCTGTTGATTAGAAGCAGACTGACTTCATGGAGAACACCACGAGGCAGCGTGACTCAAAATAGCATATTGTGCACGTAGCAGAATTCATGAGTTCTCTCCACATTGTGAGTGCTCAAATAAGTATTTTCTGAACAAATATGAAAGCATGTTATTCACCTGGCAACAATGTAGAGAAGTGAATTTTCTGTGTGTAAAGTTGTCTCAGTTCTAATAAAAGCTACTGGAATTCCTCAAATTAGAATCAGTGCCATTTTCAAATATTCTGATAACTTCCTAACTTTAAAGGGGTTTTCTGAGTTTCAAAAGTTCAAAGAGTTCTTTGATTATTATTCCTCCCCCCCCCCCCTGCTTCTTCCCTTGGCCTTTATGTTATACACCACAGTGCAGCTCCATCTTTCTCTTTGATAAAGCTGCTATTAATCTTTCTCACACCTAGGAAGCGAGTACATAATGACACAGAGTAAACAGATTTTTTTCACATTTACACTTCATAAACATAACGTTGTAATAGATTTAACTGCTCATTGTTTTTCCATAGCTTTAATATGCTAAGGAATGCAGAAGTGGAAAGTAAGGCTGTGCAGACACATGAAATAGTGCTGCAAGATTCTCAGGGTCTCAATGAAAGAGTTGGTTTTCATGCAATCACAAGACAGTGTTTGCAAGCAGTTGTAGCCCACTTTGGTCTCTCTGCAAGTCATTTTTGGCAAATCATTTCATAAGGGACTTGGTAATTTCCTATAGGCAGACTGTAGGGCCTGCCTAACAGGGCCCATTTTGCAATGGGCTGCAGAGCCTCCATCAGTGAAGATCAGTAGTTGGCATAGCAACAAACTCATTTCTCCAGAAATGAGTTCTTTTTATTAAATTTTGCCAGTTATTGATCATTTCCTGATCCCCATATCAAAACATGACAGGCAATTAATGAATTCTAGATTTGGTTGAATTAAACAAGGAAACTATTCATAAGAATTAAGATAGAACACTTCTTTATGAATTTTGTTCAAGGATTGTAACAGAAATAGTAACGGTATAGCATAAATCCATGTGTAAGGATGTATATGCATCAAGACAGGGAAATGGAATGACTAAAACACACTTTCACAGTAAGTTTAAAATTGTAATTGGCCCTCCTCCCTTTTCAATACTTTCTAAGTAAAGCTTCCACCCCCTCCCGCCATGCATGCCCTTATTTTCCAAGTTTTATGCTGACAGACATAGTGCCTGGCTAATCTGGGGCAGGCACAGGCAGTTTTTTTCTCCTTTAGCTGTTAATGGTACCACTACTCTTCTGCCTGCAATTTTAGGCTCTCAGGCTGGGTATATGAGAGAAGAAGCTTGGAGAAAAGAAAGGATCCCATTGTGAAGAAGAATGGCGAAGACCATGGAGATGGCTTTGACTTATTCTTTTCCCATTTTCCTTTCTTTAGCTTCCTTTCCATTTCCTGGCTGCTCAGCACCTCTCTTCAGCTGATTTTCTCCAACCCAAATAGAAGACTGATTTCCCCTATAAGTAATGCTTTTAGTTAAGGAGCCTCAGGGGTTCATCTTCTTCCTTCCATTAACCAAGCTCATGTCACTTTAAAGACAGAAAATAGCTTAAGACTATCCAGTGTCCAAACTACAGATTAAAACCAGACAAAGGGACATAATGATGTCAGATAAGCCATATAGGCCATTACAAAAATCATGTCTCTGAAATAAAAGTACATTCCAACTCCTGTTTATGTGATAAATAAGAACAGTCTGACTCTAGTTTAATCAGAGCAGATTTTGTAAGATTTCATTTAATCTGAAGAATCTGAAGCTTTAAGGGTTATGTGTGGAGCTCAGTGGTAGAGTATGAGCTCAGCATTTGAGGCCCTAGGTTTGAGACCCCTGTGCTATGATTAAATGGCCAGATCATACAGCAATGATAGAAGTCACCTTAGGTCCCATGAGATAACCTAGTGTAGTTCATAGAGACACACCATGACAATTACTGGGAAAGACTAGTTAACTCTGTGTAATTTTGTGAGATTTTTGTATACAAATTTAGCAGGTTGTGTGTGTGTGTGTGTGTGTGTGTGTGAACTATTTATCATGAATAGAAAGCTAATTCAATAGTGGGTATACAGACAAGAATAAATATCTTTGTGAGCTGTGGCTTGGATTATAAGCAAAATAGTTTTTTTTCTTCATATTATCTCATGGAAATCCTCCTGCCTTAGCAGGAGTTCTGAGAACATAGGTATGAGCCACCACATCTGGCTTTCCTGGACATTATTTTTTTAAAGCAGTGTTATATGTATATGTGTACATATATACACATTCCTGTATATATACACACATACCTGTAGTACCTGCGTAGTGGAGTAGCATTTCCTAGATATTCAACAATTACAGGGTAACTGAGCTAAAAAGTAAATGTGGGAAATGAAGTAACACAGTGATAGAGTGCTTGCCTAATGTGTTTAAGGCTCTGGGTTCAATCCCAGGACTATCAAAAAGCAAAAGAGGGAATGTCTTTACTTTTAGGGTGCTCAAGATCTCTAAGCAAGGACTTAGCACATCTTCTTGAGTAAAATTCTAGACTTCCCTAGATCTCTTGGTAGGGTTTGTTATCAACCATGCTGACAAATATAGGAGCCAAAAGTTTGTATGTCATACCTTCGAAAGGAATCAAGAGACAACTAAACAGACTTCCTGCTCCTGGTGTGGGTGACCTGGTGATGGACAAAGTGAAGAACGTCAAGAAGAGGTAAGGAAAAACTGCACACATCAGTGGCAATTCAAAGAGAGTCATCTTGAAGAAAAGATGGGGTGTGTCTTTGTTTTGACAATAATGCAGAGGTCACAGTTATCAATAAATATGAACTAAAAGGTTCTGCCTCCACAGGTCCAGCTGCAAAGTAGTGTGCATAATTATATCTGATGCAAGCAACGTTGCAGGATTCTCCAATATATTTTCAAAATCTAATATTCATTAAAGAATTCTTGCTCAAAATATAAGTAAGTGCATGTGTCTTTGGTGATTATTATTAGTAGATGGGCAAGTGGTTGTAGGTCTTACAGGACAAAGGTATTATACATAAATACAAATGCTAAATCCATAACTACCTAATTGTAAATATCAAATATGTATCTATATAAGTTTCTTAGTTACTTTTCATGCTGTTGTGTCAAGATGTCCAAGAAAGCAGACTAAGGAAGGGATGGTTTAGGCTTTGCAGCTCCAAGGTACAGTCAGTCCATCATGGCCAGGAAGTCAGGAGGAAGCTGCATGAGACAATGGGTCACGTTCCGTTTTCAGCCTTGGAAGAGATGAGTGCTACTCCCTAGCTCATGTCCTCTTTTTTATTCAATCTTAATCCCTACTCGATTGGATGGGATTACCTACATTTGGGTGGGTTGATTGTCTTCAGTTAACCTAACTCTCACAGACATACAGAGGTTTATTTCCATGATGATACTAAATCCTACCAAGATGGCAACATAAACCATCACAACATAAAGCAACTTTCAATTCTTACAAAAATTGTACCTTGTTAGGGTGACCCAGACACCTCTTTCTGACCAAGTCTCTGTTAGGCCAAATGGCTCCTGAGCAACTACCCAAATGGCTATTGATAGCACTCTGAACTCATTTGTTTAATATCTAGAAGCGTAGATTCTAACCCCTTTGTTAACTTTTCAAGGATCCAAATAATTTTGATTCATTCCGAAGTTTCCAGAAGGCAGCGTAGTGCCTTACATCCAGTAGTCATATGATAGATGTGTGTGAGACTGAAAGAGCTCTCTCAAGAAAGGTTTATAAATGAGCCTTGGTGTAGAAAGATGAGCATTCCTAGAGTGGTGTAGCCTATATGTGTTGTCTGAAATCTCTAAGTACAGTCTTCAGTGACACAGGGGATTGCAATAGAAGAACACCTGTTTTCGATTAGAAAGGCTATAAAAGAAGGCCACCACCTCTGCTTTGGACTGGGGACTAGAAAAGAAGGTCACGTCTGTTTGGGGTCAGGGAAACACAAATAGAAGGAACCTGTGTTTGTGGTGGTGGGGCTAGAATAGAAAGGCACCTCTGTTGGGTGTCAGGGAACTACAATAGAGGGACACTTCTAGTTTGGGTGTGGGCTTGGTTGGAGGGGATTATAAAAGTAGGGCACCTCTGTTTAGAGTGAGTAGGACAATAATAGAAGAGTACCTCTGTTTGAGGTGGTAGGGATAAAATAGAAAGGCATCTTTGTGATGGATCCAGACAATAGCCAGGATTTCTGTTTTAGTGCTCTTGGGAGCTTTAAGTCTTCATATGGGATATATTTCAGGACAAAAGGAATCAAAAGAGATGAAGAGAACATCTGAGACTACTTGAGAGAAAAAAAAAACTCCAGTTGTGCTAACATTTAAGCCACACCTGGTACTACCTGTTCTAACTCCCATTGTATAGCTGCACAGAGGACCATTCACCAGACCTGGAGAAGAAGACCCATCCAGATGAAGCCAAGCTCTAGTGAAAAGCCTCAAATGAATCCAGTGGTGATAGTTTGGATCCTTGAAAAGTTAACAAGGGGGTTAGAATCTACGCTTCTAGATATTAAACAAATGAGTTCAGAGTGCTATCAATAGCCATTTGGGTAGTTGCTCAGGAGCCATTTGGCCTAACAGATACTTGGTCAGAAAGAGGTGTCTGGGTCACCCTAACAAGGTACAATTTTTGTAAGAATTGAAAGTGGCTTTATGTTGTGATGGTTTATGTTCTCTTTTCATGACCCACCAAGTCCATTTGGTACACGTCATACATAGTTGAGTATAGAGCCATCGACTGGAGCATGGGCAGCCTAGTAGGGACCACTTCCCCAATGAGTGGGGTGCTCCTACCCCAGCAGCTTTCGACAGTTAAAGCTTTTCAGCAAAGAGTGGGACTTAATGAGCTCTCCTCCATCTATGCTAGAATTTTGACTAGCTTGATCTTGTGTACGAAAGCACACTCACTGTGAATTCATGGGTACAATAGCCGTGTCATGTTCAGAATATGTTGCTACTTTGTTTCCAACCCAATTCCCTGGTAAAAGAAAGCTCAACTCAATCAGTTAACAAATCAAACTATAAGCCTAGATTGGGCAGATCTCCTACTACACCGCTCTATTTCCATCTATATTATCTCATATAACTTGCGGTTTCTCCTGGCCACGAGCTTCTTTCTCTGATGCCTCTCTGTTGATCTCCCAGTAGTTCTTCTCCCTCCTCTTTTTTCCTTGTGGCTCCTCCCCTCGGCTATCAGCTCCTCCCACTTCCTCCTGCCCAATCATTGGCTCAAGCCTTTATTTGAAAAGTTAAGGTGGGGAGAAGGTTCATAAGGCAACTCCTCATCTGCAGCCTCTCTCAGGAGTGGAATTAGCATCAAAATACAAGCCCAGGGCTATCCACAAGAATATAGGGTTTTTTAGCAGTCCTTCCTGACCTCTAGATCTTAAAACCTTTCTGTCTTATGTTTTGCAAAGTTTCCTGAACCCTGTGGGGGAGAAGATTTGGCATAGATGTCCAATTCAGGGCTGAACACTCATTCTCTGTACTCTGATCAGCTGTGAATACCTGTATTAATCACTACCCACTGCAAAAAGGCATATTTCTGATGGTGGTTGAGAGCTGTGTAGGTGTATAGATAAAAACATTTAGAAAGCAGTTAGAGCCTATATCCATTTAGCAAAGTAATAGTAGAATATATTTCCCTAGGTTCAATGTTGTCATCGGCTATGGATTTTTCTTGGCTAACTACAGTACCAGGCATGGATTCTGTTCTGTGAAGTGGACATTAAACATGGTCAGAAAGTAGATGGTTACCCCATTCATGCCACTATTGCACCAATGCACATATCTTGCCAGGCTGCTCATCACTGTAGCTTGCATGGTCACAGGTAGGTAAGACTTTTGATAATGTTTCTCCCCTAGGATTCTGTTTAACATCATCCAGCACCATGGAAGCTAGCTAGTATGGAAGAAATGTCCAATTCAGTTCCAATTCGATTTCCTCCATGTCCTGACTCACATGTGTGGTGTATTCAACAACAGGATCTTACTATCGTGTTCTGATGGGTAACTCAGAACAGTGGTTGTGGTGGTTTGAATATGCTTGGTCCATGGGAAGCAGCACTATTAGGAGGTGGTCTTGTTAGAATAGGTATGGCCTTGTTAGAAGAAGTGAGCCAGCATCTGGCAATTATAAATAGGGCTGCTATGAACATAGTAGAGCATGTATCCTTATTACATGGTGGGGAATCCTCTGGATATATGCCCAGGAGTGGTATAGCAGGATCTTCTGGAAGTGAGGTGCCCAGTTTTTGGAGGAACCGCCAGACTGATTTCCAGAGTGGTTGTACCAATTTGCAACCCCACCAGCAGTGGAGGAGTGTTCCTCTTTCTCCACACCCTCTCCAATACCTGCTGTCTCCTGAATTTTTAATCTTAGCCATTCTGACTGGTATAAGATGAAATCTTAGGGTTGTTTTGATTTGCATTTCCCCAATGACTAATGAAGTTGAGCATTTTTTAAGATGCTTCTCTGCCACAGAAGAGTGGATGCAAAAAATGTGGTATATATACATAATGGAGTACTATTCAGCCATTAGAAACAATGAATTCATGAAATTCTTAGGCAAATGGATGGAGCTAGAGAACATCATACTAAGTGAGGTAACCCAGACTCAAAAGGTGAATCATGGTATGCACTCACTAATAAGTGGATATTAACCTAGAAAACTGGAATACCCAAAACATAATCCACACATCAAATGAGATACAAGAAGAAAGGAGGAGTGGCCCCTGGTTCTGGAAAGACTCAGTGAAACAGTATTCGGCAAAACCAGAACGGGGAAGTAGGAAGGGGTGGGTGGGAGGACAGGGGGAGAGAAGGGGGCTTACGGGACTTTCGGGGAGTGGGGGGGGGCTAGAAAAGGGGAAATCATTTGAAATGTAAATAAATTATATCGAATAAAAAAATTAAAAAAAGAAAGATTAAAAAAAAAAGAAGAAGTGAGCCACTGTAGGTGTGGGTTTTTAGGTCCTATGCTTAATCTCTGCCCAGGGTGGAAGAAACACTCTTCTTGTCTGCCTGCAGCTCAAGATATAGAACTCTTTATCTCCTCCAACACTGCCTCCAGCATCTGCCTGGGTGCTGCTATGTGATCCCATGATGATAACGGACTAAACTGCTGAACCTGTAAGCCAGCCTTAATTAAATCTTTCCTTTATAAGAGTTGCCATGGTCATGGTGTCTCTTCACAGAAATGGAAACCATAACTAAGACAGCGGTGTTCTTTTTTTTTTTTTTTAAATCAACTTGATACAAGCTAGGGTTATTGAGAAAGGAGAAGTCTCAATTGAGAAAATGTCTCCATAACAAATAGGCCTGTAGGCAAGTTTGCAGGAATAGTTTCTTGATGGATGGTTGGCATGTGGATAGCCTAGGTCACTGTGTGCAGTGCTGTGCCTGGGCAGGTGGTACTGAGCTGTACAAGAAAGCAGGATAAATGAGCCATGTGGAATAAGCCGGCAAGCATCACTGTGCATACCTTCTGCATCAGTTCCTGCCCTGACTTCTCTTTATGGTAGACTGTAAACTGTAAGCTGCAGTAACCCTTTCCTTCCCTAGTTGCTTTTGGTCGTGGTGGGCTTTTTGTTGTTGTTGTTGTTGTTGTTGTTGTTGTTGTTGTTGTTGTTGCTTTTTCAAGACAGGGTTTCTCTGTGTATCCCTGGCTGTCCTGAAACTGACTCTGTTGACCAGGCTGGCCTCAAACTCAGAAATCCATCTGCCTCTGCCTCCTAAGTGCTGGGACTAAAGGCGTGCACCACCACTGCCCAGCTAGATATAGTCTTTATTTACCTTTCAAATGTTGTCCCCTTTCTGGTTCCTCCCTCCCCCCAAAATCCCATAAGCTATCACCGCTTCCCTAATCAACCCTACCCCGCTTCCCTGTCCTGGTATTCCTCTACACTATGGCATCAAGTGTTTCCAGGACCAAGGGCCCCTCCTCCCTTTGGTGTCTAACAAGACCATCCTCTTCTGCCTATGTGTTTGGAGTCATGGGTAACTCCATGTGTACTCTTTGGTTGATGGCTTTGTCCCTGGGAGCTCTGGGAATATTGGGTGGTTGATGTTGTTGTTCCTCCTGTGGTGCTGCAAATCCCTTCTGCTCCTTGGGTCCTTTTTCTAGCTCCCCCATTGGGGACCCTGTGCTCAGTCCAATAATTGGCTGAGAGTGTCCCCCTTTGTCTTTGTCATGCACTAGCAGAGCCTCCCAGGTGTTTTAACACAGCAACAGAAAGTACACTAAGATAGTGGCAATATTCCCTTTTTAAAGGGGTTTATGGCACCATCACTTTGGACCAACAACTTAAAGGATGCTATCTCACACTTAAACTGCACTCTTTATTTGATAGCACATAGTGCCAAGAAGTCTTATTTCTCTCCATATAAGATCAATAATTACACTTAAAAATCTCTTGCTGTGTCATTGGTCCCATTCAAGTTTTTCTCGCTCCTATAGATAGTCCAAGCTAATCACACGTTTGTAAGGATTTGAAGCTAGGATTCATATATGAGACTAAACATATGACATTTGTCTTTTTGGGTCTGGGCTACTTCAGTTGGCATGAGTTCCATCCATTTAGGAACAATTTTTTTATGATTTTGATTTTCTTTACAGCTGCATAAAATTCCATTAGGTATGTGCATCACGGTTTCACTATCCTTTAATCAGTTGGTGAAAATCTATGCTGTTTTCATGTTCCAAGAATCTGCCTGTCTCTGGCTTCTCCAGCCTTCACTGGAATTGTACAGACACACTGTGCCAAGCTGGGGGGTCTCACTAAGTCTCTTATAGTTATCAACTGTGGCATCTTCCCAGCCCTATATTATATTTTTGAGATACATACTGTTGTGGTATGTAGCTTTAGTTCAGTCCTAATCATTGCTATGAAGTTTTCATTAGACAAAGAGGCTACAATTTGTTTAGTCATCCTTGTATTGATGGGCATGGTGCCTGTAGTTCTTTTCTAACAGTGATGTGGTAGGCATGCTTACTTTTTGTTGATAGGGTTGGAATCCAGAGCTTTGAGTACCTAAGTACTTTACTAAACTAAGCTATATCTCCACACATGGAGAGACAGAGACCAGTGCAGAAAGATAGGATGATCTTCTTTGAATTGTTACTCCAATCATCCTGGGTGTTTTTTTAAATTTATTCTTAACAGTGGTAAAGAACAGAATAACAATTACACATTTAACTCTACAAATAGAGAATAGATTAAGATTTAATGTATGCTATGAAGGACAAATATGGAATGCATCCACAAGATGGTAAAGGAGTATTTTCTAGGAAAATCAAATGCCAGTCTGGCCCAGTGGGTGGAAAAATTCATAGGGAGATACAAAATCAAGAGTTCCTGGGACACGAACACAGTGATGGGCTATTTAAGCAGAACCAGAACCATAGAAGAATAAAGTCAGAAAAAGACACTGGCAGGGTGATGGTGCATGTGTTTACACTCCCTGCTGTGCAGAGGTATCCATTGCTGAAACAGTCCCTAAGTTACTAAAGAAGGTGATCCCAGCCTTACCCTACAGGGAAAAATAAGTGAGGCTTTCAAGAGGTGGCAGTCCTGGAGTATTGTGGGTGAACACAGCAATTTGTAGCAGCCTATGAGAAGATGGATGCTTTCACATACAAGGCCTTGGGTAAACAGGGAAGGGGATTGAGGCAAGGTGACTCTGAGCGGGGGAGCATTGAAGGCAAAGGCCATTGTCTGTTCTAGGACAAGGGAGGGGCTTTAGTATGAATAACGGCTATTAAGAAATAAGAACATACACTCATACATGTATTTAACAAGGAGAGTCAAAAATGCTTGCTGTAGGAGGGAAAAATGAAGAAGCCAGGTCCTAGGACAATGATGTGTCCATTTGACTTGAGCCCGAATAAACTCGCCAAGTTTCTTGATTCCCAGGGGGCACAGCTTTTTTCATTTTCGTGCCAAAAGACCATCTCCTAGGATATGGAGACCATCTGTGTCAAGGAGCAAAGCCCCTAAAGATGATTTCAATGTAAAATGCAGCGTGACGGGGGCCATATTGTCTGACACTGTCCAACCCCTTTCGTATTTCAACAAGTTAAGCACAAAGGAAGTAAAAAACGACCAGCAACAATGAACCAGAATTCCCAGACAGCTCCAGGGGAGAGGGAGAAGGGTTTGACAGAATTAAGACAAGTCAGTATGGATGTGCACAAAGGTGTCTAAAACCACTAAGTACAGGGTTTGAAGTGAGTAAAGAAAGATGAGCAGCTTAGTGAGAAACCACAGCCATGGGCCCCACGCTGCCCCAGCTCCTTGCCACTGGGGATCACAGTGGGAAGGAGCGAGACTGCCTTCCCTGCTCACATACAGGCTACCAGCTTGCATGAGTCTTTGCAGCTGCCAGAATTAATTCTGCTCAGGCCTTGTCAGTTTCGAGCAGTAGCTCAGCTGGGCTTCATAGCATCAGCTCCATAATCCACAAACTCTTGTCTCTCATACTTCAATCATGAGAGTCAAAATGGTATGATGTCTGGGGCTTGAGTCCAGGAGAGTGAGAGAAGATATAGAGCACAGGTTCTCAACCTTCCTAATGCTGGGATCCTTGGCTACAGTTCTTTATGTTGTGGTGACCTCCAACCATAACATTATTTTTGTTGCTACATCATAACTCTAATTTTGCTACTGCTATGAATCACAATGTAAATATCTGATATGCAGGATATTGGGTTGAACTACTGATATAGATGAAACAAGACTGCTATGAGCTCATTATTGCTGTAGCCAGGAGAGGTGCCTTTGGAAACTTATTGTATATTGTTCTTTACTTTGTGTGTGTTGGAAAATTCCCATTAAAGAACAATGCCAATAACCACAAAAGAAAGAAATCATCTATCAGTTCTCTCTCCTCATAGAAGATTCTTAACAAGCATTTCTAACTATGGGGTTTGGGAAGCAGACAGATAGATGAACCTTGTTCTTCAGTCAAAATCACCTGGAGAAGATAGACATGGTCACAGAACTTGGGAGAAAAAGTGCCATAAGAGAAAGAGAGAAGAAAAAAACCAATCTGGTTCATGTACTTTGACAGCAATAACTGGGAGAAAAGGATTCAAACTGCTCCCAGAAGAAGAAATTGTGTTAGGTGGCTCTGGGGAAGGCAAATGTGGTGGGTAATCTTGGTTGTCAACTTGACTACATTTTCAAGCAACTGAAACTCAAACAGCCAGTCATGTCTGTGATTTATTTTCTAGATTGGATCATCTTGAGATGGGAGGAGCCACCCTAAATCTGGGCCACACCTTTTGCTAGCAGCCCAAAAAGCACATGGAAAAGCACATGGAAGAAGGATGATTGTCCTTTCTGCCTATTTGCCCTTATTCAAGTTGGCAAGTTCATCTACCTTCTGCTGAAGCATTTTTTTAATGGTGTAAAGTTTGTGAAGCTGGGAAAGGCTTTGCCTAGAAAAACTGACATTTTGGTAAATGAAATAGATCTTTCCAAATTTGATAACTGCATATTCACAACAAATTGAAAAGCCAAATTGGAATTGCAATTTTTATAATCTTTGGAATTCTGGTATGGAACTAGGCTCTATGGGAAGAATGCCTGAATATTCAGGCTTTCTTTTCCCTACTCCTGGTTTCATTCCTTAGCACAGTAGGGTTCATGCACAGCCAAGTAGCTGTCTCAGCTCTCATGTAGAAAATTTATCAAAACTGCACAAGCAGCCCCACTTAGATCACAGGTCACACATGGGGTATTTCCACTAGCAGCATAACTGCTTGCTTTTGAGAAGATGGAAATAAAGAGGTGTGGCAGTCAGGTCCTTGAAGAGGGTTTGGACTCACTGAGAGAAAAACAATGAACTCAAACATCTCTATTCTGTTTGGACTAGGAGCAGGGTGAAGAGGACCCAGGTTCTGGGTGGACATTCTTTATTGGTACTTCAGAGTCTCCTCTTCCTCTGTTAGAGGAAAACCAGATGCAAGACCTCAAAATTATAGTATGTAGGACAAAGACCTGTTGGTTATTCTCTAAATCTTCAAGCTCCCACTTTATAAAAATATTCTACAAAATGCACATGATAACATGCTACAACACATACCATGATATGTATATGTACACACAAACATACACACAGAGACACACAAATAAGTGAGTATAACATGACAAAGAAAACCCACAACACTCAAACACAACCGTGTTGGCAAGGTGAACCAATGCCACACAACATTGTCCACTCTTCCATATAATGTTAGGCACCTAGCATGTTGTAATTACACTGTGAATAATAATGTAGCTTCTTTGATTTCTCTCCCTCCAAAAGACCTGAGCAGACATTTGAAATTGCTTTTGAGGGGAGGTGGATCAGAAAGATATCGAAACGATGTCACAACAGTTTGAAAACATGTTCATGAGCAAATCTTAAGCATGACATAAGAATCCCTTTTCATAAAAAAACATTAATATTGTATATCTTGAGCTAAAGTCTATCTCAAACGGGAATGAAGGTTAGTAAGCCAAATCACATTAAATTAAAGCAGAAGAAAAGGGTGTTCTGCGATGACAGATCCTTGCTTCATATGTGGGAAGCCCTTTCCTTCATCCCCAGCTTGAACACATGGACAAACACACACACACACATACACACATGCACACACATACACATACAAACACATACATACAGAGACACGAAAAATAGTTTGTCTTATCCTCAAGGAAAAATGTACATTTCTTGCCAGTTTCTACCTCTCATGGCACCAATTTGCCTCAAACTATTTCTCATGAATAATGTGCTAATTATAACTAATTATTGGGCATTTGTTAGAGGAGAGTACATGATTGGAAGGATCACAACAACCAAGTTTGACATGATGAAACTGCATTTCCATTCATATACATGGTTAATTCTGTGAAAGCAGTGGAACAGTGGAGGTTCAAAGGCAGGCTTTAGAGCCACAAGGCTTGGGATCGTGCCCCAATTTTGCCATATGAGAACTGTGTAACTTTATAACCTTTGTTTCTGTAACCCAGCGATAATAAATAGTGACAATAATGTGTATTTCATAGGATTGTTTTTGAAATTAAGCTAAAATACATATAACATTAGATGCATATCAAACCCAAAATAAATATAATTGAAATATCATGATGATTTTTAATAGGTGTCTAATTTTTAGCTATTACTCAGTAGCACCTTGTTTAGAATTAGTGAAGCCTAAATATACCCAGGAAGCAGATACTAGCAGTAATAATGACAGTAACTAATATTTGTTAGAGATTTATGTTTTTACTTATTTACTTCTTGTTTATATTAAGATAATTATTAGTTCTTTAATTTTTTCATAAATATGCTTTGATAATTTTCACACTCCCCACAACTCTTCCCAGACATCCACACCTTCCCTATTCTTGAATGTTTATGTGACCTTCCAGTGTAGCTTTGTTTACTTATGAGGAATAACACTTTTAAAGAAAACTGATTTCCCCTTTTCTAGAAGCTTTCAGTTGCCAATAGCTCTTCAACTGGGGTGGGATCTCATGTCCACACACTTCTGTTTTCTTACAGTATTTCTGGTCCCTCTTCTGCAAAGCTCTCTGAACCTTGGGAGGAGGGACTATGATATAGGAATTTCATAGTTTCTAATTCTAGGCTCTTTGGCCAATTGTGGATCTCTATATTAATCATCATCAACTGCAAATAGAAGCTTCTTTGATGAGGGTTGGAAGGTGCATGATCAATGGGTATAATCATAAGTCATTAGTAGTTGGTTAAATATATGTCCATTTAGCAGAATAATAATACTTGATTCCTCCTTAGTGTTTGTGATCTATCTAGCCTCAACTTGTTGGTCTGACAATGGTGTTGTGTGTGTGAGTTTCATCTTGTGGATCAGGCCTCAAATCCAATCAGGTAATCATTGGTTACTCCCATAATGTTCAAACCACTATTGTACCAGTGGACATGTCTTACAAGGTCAGGTATTATTATGACTTACAAGGTTCACAGCTAAATAAGAGCAGCAGTTACTTTCCTTCTTTGGTAGTGTGCCTAGTGTCTTCTAGCGTTATGAAAGCTAGGAAGTTGGGATGAGGTTCCCAGGGAGTATCAGTTTGAGATGTGACTCACACATTTGATGTCTTCTTCTATAGAGTCTTACTGTTGAATTTTAGGAGGTAACAAACAGCATTAATTTACTTATTTTTGGTACTGAGGATTGAATTCAGGGACCCATACATGCTAGGCAAGTAAAGATTTATTTTATGTGAGGTACTTTTCTAAGCTATTTTACTGCATGTGTCAGCTCTTTGGGGGAGGATACTATTATCTTTTACAACATTTCACAACAGTTAATTTGACCTGATTTATCCAGCTAACTATTTAAAACACATTTTAAACTTATTGTATTTTATGTGTATGGGTATTTTGCCTGCATATATGTCTGTGCACCACATGCTTGTCAAGTGCCTGTGGAGGTTAGAGATGGTTTCAGATACCCTGGAACTGGAGTTAATAATGGTTGTGAGTCACCATGTGAGTGCTGAGTATCAAACCCAGGTCCTTTGCATGAACAAGTGCTAACACATAAACCATTTCTCCAGTTGGACACAGCTAACTATTGCTGAAACCCTATTTCAAACCCATGTCTCATTTCTGCTTTCCTGTTTGAATAGGAGCCTTATTCTTCCAGCAACAGTAGTGGTATACCTTCAGAATCCTAATTAATAAGTCATTACTTCCACCTAACTCACTCTAGTGTGTTCAGGAAAGGGGCTCACAAAAGGATTCCTTCTACCCATGTTGGGAAAAGGTGAGGGCATACTTATTCCCACTTAGAAGTGGCTGACAGCTGCCCCTCCAAGCCATAAACACACAATTGGAGGAGAGGTGCAATTGTCATGGAATTAGCCACTTTTATGATTGCTACACTTTTTCGGGTGGGGACAACCATGCTGCAAGTAAAAAATCATGTGTAGACTGTGGCTGGTGGTTTCACTCCTTTATAAACACATCAGTGTTTGCAGGCAAGAGTGATGATTTGTCCAATAGAATTGATTGACAACTTGGGTTTTGTTTGCTGGACAGATCTCCAGTAGGGAGTTTATTCTACCATGGAAATGTATCCAATGGGTCATTGGCAAAAGCAAGCTCTGAAGCAGCTATAAGCCCTTCTTCCCAGCAGGGTTTCTGGAGAGTTGCCCTGTAGGAAAATTGTGACTTAATGTCAGGTGCTAGAGAGGAGTAGCAGGCTGGGACCCTGTCCAGTAGAAATAAGTGTCCTGCTTATAATGTGGAAAAATCGTAGATGATATAGTCTATAGGGAGACTTGGAGAGCATTGCAATGAAAATGGCTTAATATACTGAAAACCTGAGAAATGGAGGCCTCCAGAAGAGGACCAGTTTTTCTAAAGTTGCACAACATGCTTCCCTTTTTTTCAGTTTGCTAGGAAGAGTGTCTTCTTATTTGCATCTACTGTGGGGCACCCTGGGACAAACTCCTTCTGGCATGATTATCAGCTGTGCTAAGTCTGCACAATGAGAGGTTTTCTTTCATTTAAAACTAATGTTGTCTCACCAGTTGAAATTGAAGTCCCCGAAAGGATCATTTCCTCACTAGGATAATTTTGCTACAAGCTTTTCATTAATCCAATCATAAATTCAATAATGCTATTTGGCAGCTTACTGGAGTCTTCAAGAACCACAGGGGACAGGATGCATTGTCTGTTTTTATGACAAGAAAAAAAAAGAATTAAGAAAGAAAAAAAGAAAGAAAGAAAGATGCTAAATAAGCTCAACTGTACAATTTGTTCACTTTCATATAATGTAGGGAACTTACCTATGGATCCAACAAACAAAGGTGTACTGAGCACCTGCTAGGTAGCACACACTGCTAGGAGCACTGAAGCTGTACCAAGGAATCAGTCACTGACCAATCACCTTCTTCTTTAGAGAGCTTTCAGCCTTCAGAAAACACTAGTTTATAAAATGACACCCTCTCCCCAAGCCAGGAATATCTGTGCCTTACACTAGTTTTGATACTTGGTAGGTTGAGGTAGGAAGATCATAATTTTGAGGCCAACCTGATTTATGTAATGAATTCCAGGCTAGCCAGGGCTACAAGCCTGTGTCTCAAGAATACCACCACTACCACAGACAACTATAGCAACAACAATAAATGATTTTCCTAATACAGAAAACAAACAAGTAAATTCCATAAAAAAATTGTAACTTTAATCCCAGCACATGGGAGGCAGAGGCAGGTGAATCTCTCCATTCTAGGCCAGTCTGTCTACAGAGTAAATTCCAGGATAGCCAGGGCTATGCAGAGAAACCTGGTGTCAAAACACCAAACGATTGAATGAATGAGTAAATTAGCAAGTAAATAAGCAAATAAATAAAGTGATTTAAACAATGTTCAGAAGAAAGACAATTCCTATCTGCTGAGACCAAGAAAAAATTATTAGGAAAGGCGATATTTGATTAGGCCTTCAATCCAGGTAGAATTTTCACTTGAATTAAGCCTTTTTTTTTTTTTGAGGGGGGTGGTTCGAGACAGGGTTTCTCTGTGTAGACACACATAGGTTGACAACACAGGTTGTCCTGGAATTCACTCTGTAGACCAGGCTGACCTCGAACTCAGAAATCTGCCTGCCTCTGCCTCCCAAGTGCTGAGATTATAAGGCCTGCATTGAATTAAGTCTTGAAGGAAATCTAAGGTGGTGTACATGAACTACCAGGACACCAGAAGACATGGAATGTATCAAGTTACTTAGAATATTTTTTCCTTTCCATTTTTTATATCTTTATTTTTTTTCTTTTCAGTATAGGATCTTACATTGTACCAGAGGTTGTCCTTGAACTCACTGTGACCCAAGGTGGCCTAGAATTCAAGGAAAACTCCTGCCTTAGGCTCCCCAGGGCTAAGACTACAGGCATGAGTCACCAAGCCATCACACATTATTATAATGTCATCTGTGAATTGGGTTTCCTGGAACTCCATGAGAGGATGTGCGGACAAAGAAGGTCAGACAGAAGGGATACCTACCCTGATTTCAACCAAAGTGCCTCTACTTTCATCTATTTTCTACATTAAAGTTCTAAATAAGATCACTGGGGAAAATGTGCCCCACTTGTTAAAATAAAAATTTTTATCGTACCTGAATAAGAACACAGGTCAGTCACAGGTGAGGGAAAAAGTGAGACAGAATTAGCAAGAAGATAGTGCGTGGGCGGGCTCCACGGGATGGGGCATTGAATTTCAAGCCTAGCAAACAGCTAATTTCCTTAGGCAGAAGCACTGAAGGATGGGTGAGGTAGCTGACAGATGAGTGGGCAAAGGAGAGACTGTTGCTGAAATATTGGTGGTATGGTAATCCCAGGCATCTGAAAGCAAAGGCAGGAGGCTCAGGATCACAGGCATCCTTGCTTCTATGGTGTTTTCAAGTTTCCCCTGGAATGCTTGAGACACACTCTCAAAAGACAAAGTATAAGCTTGGATGGCTAGCAAGAGCCACAACACAGAGGGCTTTATAGGCTATATCAGGGCCTGAGGATTATATTTTGAGTGTAGACTAAAAATCCATTGGAAGAATACACAACTGACTCTGATAATTTAATATGTAGTTGTAAGGTAATTGATCACTGGCTACATGGAACATTGATTGAGAAAGGTTGAAAAAGGTAAGAGTGATCTGTGACACAGGAGTAGTGTATGTGTGTGTGTGTGTGTGTGTGAGAGAGAGAGAGAGAGAGAGAGAGAGAGAGACAGAGACAGAGACAGAGACAGAGACAGAGACAGAGAGGCAGAGAGAGACAGAGAGAGACTCAGAGAAAGAATGAGAGACAGAGAGAGCAAAGGTGAAGGAGCACAAATGAGAGAGTGTTGGGTATACAGTTTTTTTTAGCTACATAATATTTTAGTGGGAATTTTTTGCATCATTTAGAGTTCTGAAAAGTAATTACATCACTCTTTAGCAATAAGGGTCTTCCCAGTGAAATGATTATTTAGCGTCTTTTGCCAGAAATGGACTATCAGGACATTTTTCTCACTTAAAAAACTATTTATTTTATGTATATGAGTACACTGTAGCTGTCTTCAGACACACCAGAAGAGGGCATCAGATCCCATTACAGATGGTTGTGAGCCACCATGTGGTTGCTGGGATTCGAACTCAGGACCTCTGCAAGGGCAGTCAACTCAGGACCTCTGCAAGGGCAGTCAGTGCTCTTAACCTCTAAGCTTATCTCCAGTCCCCTATTTAGAGTCTCTTGATTTGGACTCTAATGACATACCTGGCCACATTTATGTGTCACTCATTTATCAGTTTGTGCAGAAACCATGTCCTACATTGTAATTAATCGAGAGTTCCCTGATTATACTGTGCACTTTCCATGTCCATGTTTTGTTTTGCTTATGCTACTTTTCTCTGTATACCTCTAGCTCCTTAAGGCCATTATAGAAATTCTACCTCTTGTACTGGTAAAACTGCAGAACCTACGGGAGAAGGTGCTTCTGCTGCTTTGCTAAGCCAGCATAATTCCTAGCTGCATTCTCAATATCCATCCTATATCTGCAGATCAATGCAGCTCACACCCCTCATCAAAGAAGCCTCCTGCAGCAGACAGAAACCATTACAGAACTCCACACTGCTCAAAATGCAGAGAAGAGCTGGCCATGGGGAAGGGCCCAGTCCTAATTGATATATCAACAGTACATCCACTCCACCTAAGGCTCAGGGAACATCATGAAAGAGTGGGAGGAAAGATTTAAGAGCCAGATGGCCAGGACATCCATTATAAGACTGTGCTTTTAATATATGACAGTGGATCCGTATCCATGAAGTCTCAACAATGTAGTCACCTAAACAAGACCTGATCATGATAGCAGTTGACATGCTAATGTAAATGGA
Source organism: Apodemus sylvaticus (assembly GCF_947179515.1). Classification (NCBI taxonomy): domain Eukaryota; kingdom Metazoa; phylum Chordata; class Mammalia; order Rodentia; family Muridae; genus Apodemus; species Apodemus sylvaticus. The sequence continues at coordinate 135,080,829 of NC_067495.1, read as the reverse complement.
CGATATCCCACAAGCCTTGCACCTAGATGAAGTAATTAACAGCAGGCAAGAGAGAGAGAATCTCTCTCGTGCGGAGATGAGCCTCTGTGTGTGTGTGTGTGTGTGTGTGTGTGTGTGTGTGTATGTGTGTGAGTGAGAGAGAGGGGGGGAAGGAGGGAGGGAAGGAGATATTGTGTGTGAGTGTAGAAATAATAAGTCAAGGAGGTCATGAATTTGAGAAGGAATATGGAAAACATGGGAAGAGTTGGAGGGAGGAGGGGGAAATGATGTCAGTAGTATACACACATATGTAGTTAGAAAAACTAATATAAACGTACTTCAAATACAATTTTTCTCTGGAGGCCTTCAGTGATATATCCAACAGGATAAGATTATTCCTTGTCCTGATTGTCAATGCCATTTGCCTGGCATTTGTCACCTGGGCCGTATTGTGCTGTAGCTCATTGGAATCATTCATCCATCTCCTTTTATTAGTCCATGTTTTTGTCACAGTCACAAACTCCCAGAGTATTAGCCTGTCAATAGAAATGAGCTTTTTGGCTCACAATTGTAGGAGTTCCAGTTCATGACTGGTTGGCCTGGGTACTTTGGGACTGTGCTGGGAAGATGCTAGGGAAAAACCATTCATCAGACAAAATGAAATGAAAAACGAAAGAGCCAGAATCGCCGTACTTCTCCTTTAAGAACATGGTCCTAATGATCTATTTTTCTCATAGCATTACCCTGGGTAACTCATCCTCTTTTCATTCTCCTTCATGTCCCAAAACAAAATATGCATCAGGTACTCAATAACTGCCTGGGAACCTGGCGTTTGGTGAAGTGCTTTGGCCGTACTGTGGATCTCTGATAAGGTACCTTAATTGCAAGCAGTAGGAGACAATCTGTTTTCAAGAATCAGCAGAATTCAAGTTGCTCTGCATTGTTGGGCATAATTTCTGTCTTGTTTCTCCTCTCCACTTTTTCTTTTTAATTTTTTTTTCTTACAGGATTAGGGCTATACTGTATCAATGACCAATCGCAAATGTGTTTTCTTTGAAAGTCTCTTGGAGGTGCTTCGTGCCTTTTGTCTCCATGCCATCTTAGTGTTAGTGGCAGGCTAGCAAAATGGTGACTACAAACTGATTCCTTGCCTTTGTTTTGGTCAGACCTCTGATGGCTTGGCCTTGTTTGGAGGCTTCCTCATGGATCAGTAACCAATGCCAGCCATAGAGGAGTCGCACGTTAGAAGTAATACCTGCTTTCCAGGATGAGACACCAGTCTAATACTGAGGGCAATTGCTACATTTTCAGGGCAAAATGAACAGTAATATATTTCAAGCTATAAAATAGAAAGTTGGACCGCCATAGGTCTCTATTATGCTTTGTGAAATGTGGTAAAAACATTTTCAGTTTGAATTATGTTCTCTCTTTGAAAATCACAGACATTGCTTTGACAAAGAGATACATTAGATAGTTCTTTTGACCTCTGCAAAATAATTGAAATCTTTCCAGGGGGTGGTGGCGCACACCTCTAATCCCAGCACTCGGGAGGCAGAAGCAAGTGCATCCCTGTGAATCTGAGGAGTCTAGTCTACAGAGTGTGCTCCGAGACAGTCGAAGCCATACAAAGAAACCCTGTCTTGGGGACTGAAATCTTGGGAACAAGATGATAGAGTGCTGAGGCTAGGTAAGCTGCAGGGACAGCTCATGGATAAAGTTTATGCATAGCACACAGGAGGTCTTAGTTTTATCTCCAATGCCAAACAAACAAACAAACAAACAAATAAATATGGTCCAGTGGAGAGGAGTTTTGACCTCATCCCATACCTCTTTCTTGCTGTTTTAGATTTGTTTTGTTTTATTTGTTTTGTTTTGTTTTGTTTCTAAGTCACAGGCTTTGATGGTTAAATTTCATTGTCAACTACTAGTTTACAATGAGCATGAAAACAGACCTATGTATGTATCTGAGGGTACTTCCAGGAAAGCTCAACTACGACGGAAAGGCTTGTCCTGAACATGTGCAGCAATATGCCATAGGCTTGGGCTCTGGAATGAATAAAAAAGGGAAAGGGAGCTGAATCCCAGCATTCATCCGACTGTTACCCACCCACAAATGCACCATGATCAGCTACCCCATGTCCCTGCCAGTGTAACTTTCCTGCCATGATGGACTGCGCCCTCAAACTGTGTTCCAAAAACAAGCGCTCCTTTCCTTTTACTGGCTTTTTCCAGGCATTTTATCACAGCAACAAGAAAAGTAGCAAAACCCCAGCAAAGTGGGGGGATGTGACTCACCTTATATAGTACTTGTTGGAATTACAGTGCCCAACACAGTCCCTGGCATGTAAATACATCTTCAGTATGTGAATCCCTTTATTTCCTTCACAAAAAAAATGAATGTTCTCCATTGAAGTAGACAAAGAGACAATCATATCCATTTCCTAAAGGAGTCCCGATAAATGAAGATAGTCTGCATTCCTGAATGGATAAATACCATTCATGGTTAAGGCCCCTACTACTGCAAGTCTGTGCTGGGGACCGGGCACAGGGAGCATCAGAATTACTCAGGAGCTTGTCAGAAATCTCAGATTCAGACACAAGACTTACAGAATTATGTTCTGTATTTTATTGTAGTGCTTGGAATGGAACCCCTACCTAGAATATGCATGAAATCTGCCTTTTCACAAGATTCCAGAATATACACATTAAACTTTGAGAATTATAGCTGTAGATGCTACCTTTTGGACAGTGAACAAACAAACAAACAAAACCACAAAGCTGTCTAGACAACTCTGACCTGGTTGGTTTTAATATCCATCTTATAAACTAGAACTTATTTATAACGTATTAACTAAACATAACAAATCCTATGATCATAGCAGCATTGATGACGCCATCTGTGCTTATAATATTTTATTAAGTTTTACAACAGAAAGGGGAAAATGAAATCCATCTTCTGAAAATCCCTAACAGGACATGAGGATTTTAAAAATATATCAGCAGATCTCTTCTCCAGACATCGTCATGGGTAGAGAAGTCTACTGATATATGCAGAAGAGGAGGACCTACTTAAAATAAATAAAAACATGCCTTCTCTTTTGTTTCCTTCAGAAAAGCAAATTTGAAATTATGTCTTAAGCATGTTCATTTGGTTTGTAAAGTTTATAGGTATGTTATTGTACATAAATTCTAAGCTTTGAAATGGTGTCTCCCAGCACATACTGAAAACATTTCCAGCCCATGGTAGGAACATAATAGTTCACCTGCTGGGACTAATTTCCAATGAGGTGGAAGTGCCTGGTGACAGTGTCTTTTAGCCAAGCAAATTATATAGCTTCCCATTTTACGAAGGGAATTTTATGGGCTTATACTTTTCCTTTGCCACTCAGCATATCAAGTTATTTTTAGTCACAATCAGGATGTGAAATATGTGGTACAAACATAAAGAGTCCTGGTATTTTATCATTATGAAAAAGTAATTCATGGTCACATTTTCAGGATTTTGAAACAAATTGATTGATTGGTTGATTGATTGCTGTGGATAAAACCAGACCTGATGAGCCCTATTCTTTTAAGATCTTTTCTTTCCTTTTACTCCCTGCCCCCACCAGCATGCTATAAAAACAACAAAACTTCTGATCATCTTTCCTCAATATATGTCTCTAATAACAGCCCAAGCTGGCCTGGAATTTGCTATATATCCCAGGTTGTCCCCAAAATCCTCATCATCTGTGGTGGTTTGAATGAGAGTGGTTGCTGTAGCTTCATAAGTTTAAATAGTTGGTCCCTGGTTGGAGGAACTGTTTGAAAAGGATTAGGAGGTGTGACTTTGTTGGACAAAGTGTGTCACTGGGGGTGAGCATTGAGGTTTAAAAAGTTCAAACCATTCCCAGTTGCCTCTGGTTGTTGTCTCAATATGTAAGCTCTCAGTGATTGCTCTAGAACTATGCCTTCTTGCCTGCTCCTACGTGACCTGTCATGATGTCATAGATTCTACTCCGTTAAACTGTAAGCCTCACATAAAAGTCTTTTTTATGTCACCTTGGTCATGGTGTTTTGTCATATTAACTGAAAAGTAACTAAGATGCCACCTCTGTCTCTCACATGCTTGGATTACAACTGTGCATTAGCCCACACTTCTTTATTAATTCTTTTTTCTTAATAGTTTATTTTTACTCTTCTACATTTCTTTTTTAAATTATTTATTTATGTAATGACCATGAGTACACGATAGTTGTCTTCAGACACACCAGAAGATGGCATCGGATCCCATTACTGATGGTTGTGAGCCACCATGTGGTTGCTGGGAATTGAACTCAGGACCTCTGGAAGAACACTCAGTGCTCTTTACCACTGAGCCATCTCTCCAGACCTCTATTAAGTCTTAAAAGAAAAAACTTAGTTGGATGTTGTAACATATGTTTAACCTATTCTGGTAAGCAGATAGGCCAAAATCCTTGAATCCAGGGTTTGTCAGATGGTCCCACTGTGCATGAGAATGAAATGTCTGCTGAATTTGCCATATGAAAAATGGATTAAGGATTCTTGGAGAAAAGCATGAAATCAGTATATGTCGCTAAAGTCAAATGTATGGAAATAAAAGACACCAGTATTAATAGTCTGGATCTTTCTCCTAAGCTCCATATTTGCATGTTCATCTGCCTACTAGGAATCTGATTATCTCAGAGGTGGCCTACGAACTGGTGAATATGGACCACATTTTCTCTCCAGTGTTTCTCATGAACTTGTTTCTTCTCACAGATTTTTAGGAATGATACACTATCCTTCCACTTTCTTCCTATTCCTCTTTCTCCTCTTTCTCTTCTTCCTCTTCCTTCTTTTTTTTCAAGAGTCTCTCTGCAAAGCTCTGGCTGTCCTGGAACTCACTCTGTGGACCAGGTGAGCTCAAACTCAGAAATTTGTCTGCCTCTGCCTCTTGAGTGCTGAGATTAAAGGCGTGAGCCACCGCAGCCTGGCCAGCCAATCACATCTACTCAAACCCTGAACATGGCTGGAAAGCACTTCTTTTCTCTAGTTTTTCTTTTTATAACCAGTCAGCTAGGAAAACAAATCCTTTTGCTCTTCTTTCCTTAACCTAAGTCTCAGTCAATGTCTTCATATTTTCAGGCCTCAGCATCTCATATCTGGATTGCTTCATCAGCCTCTTCCCCTTGTGGCTTATTATTTATCACACCTCCTTACAGAAAGTTTTCTCACCCCACTTACCTCATCCAAAGTTGACCTTTAACTCTCACTTGGAATGTTCTCTTGCTGTTTTATGCTTGGATATCAAATTTGCTTATTTGTTTTTCTTCATTGTTCTTTGAGTGACTTGAAACAGGAACTATATGTTATTCTCCATTTAATTCTTAATACCTTATTCTTAACTGACATTTAAACAAAATGTTTGAAAAACTAAAAAGAAACTGAGACAAAAATACCAAGATATAAGGTCTTCAGCTAGTTCACTGGGGAAAAAATAAACCAATAGTTCTTGATACCAGGTATTGTAGTTACAGTTTCATGTTTGTGGAGAGACACTATGACCAAGACAACTCTTATAAAGGCAAACATTTAGATGGATCTGGCTTATAGTTTCAGAGGTTCAGTCTATCATCATGGCAGGAAACATGGCGGTGTCCAGGTAGACATGGTGGTCAAGGAGCTGAGAGTGCTATATCTTGATCTAAAGGCAACCAGGAGAGATTGTCTTCCTCAGGCAGCAAGTAGGATGGTCTCTTCCACACTAAGCAGAGCTTGACCAGAGAACCTCAAAGCCATCCCCCACAGTGACTCACTTCCTCCAACAAGACCACACCTCCTAATAGTGTCATTTCCCAAGAGTCAAGCATATTCAAAGCATCACACCAAGCTGGTTGACTGGGTTTTAAAAAAACTTGCTCACATTTGTAGCTCACTGTAAAAACTAATCAGTTGCTTTAATCGCAGCATATTAGAGACTTACTTGGATTCATTCAAGGAAGAAGAGTAGCAAAAAATATTAATAGCCAATGTTTCTACTCCTCCTCCTTGTCTTCAGTAACTTGAAGTCAATTGAAATCAACAAAAATTAATGGGGCCAGATCATTATTACTACTTTAGACTTGAATAGGAAAGAAGGGGAGACATATTAATACGTAAATTATTAATTGTGATTTTTGGTATTTGAACCCTGTGCTGGTTTGAACTACAATGGTCTCCATCAGTTCATATTTGAATGCTTGTTCCACAGTTGAACTCTTTGGGAAGGATTAGTAGATGTGGCCTTGTTGGAGGAATTGTGTCACTAGGGCCAGGCTTCGAGGTATCAAAAGTCCACATCATTTCCTATTAGTGCTCTTTGGCTCAAGCGTGTGGATTAAAATGTGAGTTCTCAGCTACTGTTCCAGCAAGCTTGCCTGCTTGCTGCCATGTTGCTCACCAGGATGGTCATTGGCTAACCTTTGAAAACAGCAATTAAGCTCCCAATAAACTTCCATTTATAAGTTGCTTTGGTTGTAATGTCTCTACAGCAATATAAAAGTAACTAAGACAAACCATATGGACAAAGACAGATTTCATACACATGAAGCATCCTGTGCCTTACAGAAAAGAAGTCAATGCCAAGTCAGTCTACATACATACTATTTGCATCTCATTGAAGTAGAGGAGCCCACCTCGTGGCTAGGAATGTTTGCAGGTATGAATATTCCTTCTGTGTACCTTAGGTAGGCAGCTGTGAACCCACACCTATCATAACCAGAACTACAACAATATTGTTCGTTATGTAACTAAGCAGACCTCAGTCATGGAAAATCAATTTTGTCAGCCAATTTTCAACACTATTCAGTTCAGAATTCTATTGTAGAGGCATGGAACCAACCCATTAAGGCATTTTTGCTTTGATTACACCAGGATTTTGTTCAAAAACACTGTTGGAAAGCTCAGCCTAGCCAGGTGCTGTCTCCACTGCTGAAAAGTAAGATAATTTGGTGGATTTGAGTGTACCATGAATACCTCGATGCTGGCTGCTTTCTACTCTCTTTTCCTGCTGAAGGTGATGTGGGAGGCTGTCCTTTTCTTTCTTTGCATAAATCATTACTATATAATCTTACCAGCTCAAGCTATTAGTAGGCACTTTTCTTGTTTAGATTTGGCAGAGTCTCCATAGAATTTTGACACTGAGTAGAGTAGGGCCTTTATGTCAAAAGGATGAATAAGCTTTTCCTTGGCCTAGGAGCAGAACAGAGCACAAGAGTCAGTTCAAGTCAGAGACTAATTGGAAATTCAGTTACTGCTAAGTAGCTCAAGTGAAACCTGTGCTGTGATACAATGGCCACTAGCCACATGCAGACCAAATTCCAGCTCTTTCAAGTCACTGGAAAGAAAACATCAGCCAAGAGTTGCCATGAAGACAAATTGACTAGGTTAGTGAGCAGTAGGAACAGGAACTGAAATGTGCTATAAGGGTAAAATATGCACCAGATTTGGAAGACCTAATATGAAAGAAAGTGACTTATGATATTAACAATTTTGTATTGATTTTATAATGCAATGATAGCAGTTTGGATAGACTGGGTTAAATACAATATATTATTGAAATGAATTGTTGCAGCCATTCCCTTTCACAGTTGTTTTGTTTTGACCGTGCAGACAATGGAAGTCAGGGTCTACTGAGCTATAACACCAGGCCCTTTACCTTTTTGTTGAAAAGGGTTACTGAAAAAAAAATATGGCTTATGTTTTATTTTTATTGGCAGCAACTGTTCTAGAATCTCGCAGTGTGGCAGCACAAAGCAAACCTCAGGAATCAAGTTACCTTTCCACAGTCAAATGTCTCGGCTTTCATTTCCTTGATCATCTATTTCTGGTAATGGGGACCTAGTTTGGCTCTGAAGCACTCAGTCTTGGGCATCCGGGATGTATATTATTCACTTGCTCTGCCTGATGGAAAATGGTATGTTGCCAAATGGTGCTCTCAGGAGGTGAAGGAAAAAAATCTTTCAGTTCATCTTCAGATGCCCAAATAAATCTTGCCCCCCCCAACTGCTACAAAAATATTACAATAATAAAGCATTTATGTCAACCCAAAAGTATACCAAAGTCTTTTGCGCCTGTAGGGAGACCTGCTGCCAATACGGCATTAAATCTGAGGGAAACATTTCTGCAATTACTGATCAAATACAATACAGCTAAATTTCACCTCCAGCATATCATTTTGATAATGGGTATGGAAATTATCCATTCAATAGCTATTCAAAAATAACTCAGGAAGATTGGTTACCAGATACTTCACAGACCTTCAGAATAATCCTTTCTAATCAGGCTGGTGGGAATTTAATAGGCGACATTTGCCTTGGACAAAATAATCTTTTGGGGTGTTGCTGGTCAGTGGGCTTGCTCCTTCTCCCACTTGCTGTCCAGGAGGTGAAAACATGTAAGAAAGCAGGGACTTTGTCTCCCTGTGGGCTGAGCTGCTGCCCAATACCCACCAAGGCTCGGCGCAGACAGCTGTGCCTGCAAGTTAAGTGAGGCGCCTTAGTACTTATCAATCAGGAATCAGCAGGGCTTCTTGAGTTGTCCTCATTAAATTTAAAGTATATTCTCTCTCCAGCAGCAAGCGTCTCCATTGCCATCCATCTCTGCACAGCCAATTTTAGGCAATCAAAGAATGTTGGCTTCATCACTGTCTAGGAACAGATTTAGAGCTTGACACAGCCTTTCCTTGCTTCCCTGATCTTTGACAACTCTGGTTGCCACCAACGTGGCCCTTCCTCGAAGCCATTTCTGATTATTTCGTTTTCTCACAGTCTTTCCACAAGCTAAGATGTTTTTGTTCATATAAGATGCCACTTTACCTGCTCTAAAAGAAACGATCTGTCATTTCTCCCTATTTCCTAATCCTCCATGCCCTACTTCTCATGTAGTGCATGCCAGATGCTTAGCAATTCGTGCCCACTTTACATTCTTAACTGAAGAAGTTCATGTGGCATATGTAGAAAGATCAAAGTTTCTGAAATTAGAAAAGATGACTTTAGTCTTGCTTAGCTGTGTAACACTCAGGCAAGTTCAGTCTGTGCCTTGGTTTTCTTAACTATAGCTTGGGAAAAATGATAACACTTTCCTCATATAGTTATAGTACAAACTCTATGCTGGATAGTACAGAAGATGAAAAGCCAGACTGATGTGTAAATAATGTTTCCATTACTATATGATGTATGTAAAACAAGCAACATACAAAGAGAAAAAATTATTCCTTGTGGCTCACTGTTATAGAGGTTTCAGACCTTTCAGTCCTTTTGCTTTAGGTCTTTTGATGTGGTAGGCATGCACAGATAAATGAGGTCACTAACTCCCTCATCTAAAAAGCAAAGAGCAAAAGAAGGGGAAAGAGTTTTAGAGCCCTCTTCTGGGGCATTCCTCAAATGGCCTAAGTATCTTCCATAAAATTCTACCTTACAAATATTCCTTTGCATCCCAAGCCTTTAATACATGGACTTTGGGGGAAACACTTGAGATTCAAACTATAGGAACTGTAAATGACAAGCATGGCCCACTTCAAGGAGCTCCCAGTCTGCAGTGTGTAATATACACAGTTAATTCTACTAGGTATCAGGAGCTATGTAATTCATTCTGAGCTTGGGTTCAGAGGAGAACACAGGGGAAGTAAGGCTCCAGAGAAGAGCCTTGGGACCCAGAGATTTGGACGCCAGGGCCTTGCCTAAGATAAAGACACATGCTAACTTTATCCTCAGGCCCTAAGGGGATAGTGGTAGCAGTCTACAAGGGTGGTATGGCTTGTAAGAACTCAAAGAAGGCAGAAATGCTGGGAGAGCATATCAAAATGGCAGGGACAGACTGGAGATCATCTGAACACACAGAGTGGTGAGAAAACATGATGCAAGAGGACTTCAGGGAAACACAGATGCCCATGACTGAGAAAGTGGATCCTCACTAGTTTGCAGCAAGCATTGGGGTGTGTAGAGATTGTAGCCCAAGTCCTGCAGTGGATTTTGGAGTAGTTCTACAGTTTGGGAAACCCACTCTAGTGGTTGACTGGAAAAGAGAAGAAATGCACACTGGACTAGGCACAGAAAGAACAAACTGCAGATTTAATAAAAATAATATAAGTCATAATATCCTTCTGGGCTATCCAGAGCCCTTTTCCCAAGAGACGCTCTGACAATCTGCGTTCTGGAATGAAATACCCAGGAGATGCCAACTGAAAGAAACAAAGCCCAGTTCTCTCTTGCCTATTCTACTCACATTACATGTTCTGATAACTAAGAGTGCAGAGGACTTCTTTGTATTCACTAGCCAAGGAATGTCCCAACAGCAGATACAGCTGGATGATTTTAAATTCAACCCAACTGTGACACAATCTTCTTGGAGGTAGCATCAGAACTTACAGGTTTAGGACCTGATGTCCATGCCCAATCTGCTCTTAGATGCCAATTCCAAGTTTGAACCTCCGAAACCATTTAAAAGAGGAATAGTAAATCAGGGTTCCCACAGGGTCCTCCTGGGATTTGATTGCTTTGGAAGAGCATCTTACAGAATTCAGGGAGACAGTTATGTTTACCAGTTTTATTATAGAGGCCTTCACAAAGTCCACAGACAAAGAGATGAACAGGGTGCATGCTGGAAGAGGTAAGGAGATCATGTGCCCTCTCAGGGGTACTACCCCCCAGGAACCTCGACTTGTTCATTTGTCTGAAAGTTCTCTGAATCTTTCTTGGGGGTTTCTTATAAAGACTTCATTATAGAAATGTGGTTAATTAAATCCTTAGCTCTTGAAAATCAGGTCAACCTTTAGCCCTTCTCTCCCCTGAGGTTGAGGGGGTTAAACTGAAACTTTCAATTTGTAATTTTGTTCCAGTCTTTCTGTTATCTAGCCCCAATCCTCAAGTTCCTAGGGACAACTAATCACCAGTGAACTCATTAACATGTGAAAGGGCACTTATGTCTTTGAACCTAAGATCCGGATAGCCCATGGACCTAGGGGAAAACCAAATCCTACTCTTCTGCTAAAGGAACACAGCATTAAAATGACTCCTAGCAACATTCTGCTATATGCATAAATCAGAGTCTCACTCAGCTATCATCAGAGAAGTTTCTACCTCAAGTAGATGGGAATAAAAGTAAAAACTGAGTGAGAGACCTTGGAATACAGTCCTAAATGAAATGTTTCTATTAAACCTCTCCCTTCAGGGCTCAGAGAACATTGCTCCAGAAGAGGTGGAAAGATTATAAGAGTCAATTGGGAGGGAGGGAGGACATGGAAAACATCAAGGAACCACAGACCTTCCAGACACAACAGGACTGATGCACATATGAACTCACAGAATGGTGACACCATGCACAGGGCCTTTCAAGTTCAAAATCAGATGGGTCCCAGCACCAAGACAGAGAAGTGGGCTGGAGCCTCATTTCTAACCAAGAAACTAGCTCCAAATGAGAACTACTCATAAGGGAAAAACTTCAATGGAGTCTTACTGTGTCAACAAATCACACTTAAGGGAGGGCCTCTGCTTAACAGTGGACAGCCAACTCAAAATTAGCTCAGTGGTATTTTGGGAGGCTTTGTCTTTAACCTTATGGGTTTTTTTGCTTATATATGATAGTTTCTGGTTTTGTGGGGTTTTTTTTTGGGGGGGGGGGGTTTCTGTGTGTGCACATGTGAATTGTATTTGTGTGTGTGTGTGTTTATTTGCCTGAGGAAGAAGGTGTGGCATTAAATAGGTGGGAGGTAAGGAGGATTTGAGAGGAGATGAGGGAAGGAAAACTGTTATCCTAATATATTGTTTAAAAAAATTCAGTTAAAAAATATCATGCCTGTTAGTGGTGACACATGCCTTTAAATCTAACACTTGGGAGGCAGAGGCCAGTGGATATCTGTGAGTTCAAGGCTAGCCTGATATACAGAGAAAGTTTGAGGACAGCCAAGGCTATACAAAGAAAACCTGTCTCAAAAGATAAACAAAACAAAACAAACAAATAAAATCAATATTCATCATAAAATCCTGAAAACTTGTTGGGATTTTTTTTTTCTCACCCCGCACTCCACATATTTTCTATTTCTTAAGATTTGAACAAAACCCTTTGTTTTAACATGTAAAATGAAGCATTTTTCTAAATGTTGCTGCTAATAGAATTGAAACATCCTGACTGGAATATGGTCAATTTCAATCCACATCTCCATCCCTTTCTTTGGTTTAGAAAATACAACTGTTGAGGCCTTATCTAGAAACATTAGAGTATTTTAATTTATATTATCATTTAGAATCTTTTTGAGATAGGGTCTAACCGTTGGGCCCTAACAGGCTTGAAACTCACTGTAGACCAGGCTATTCTCAAACTCGCTATGATCTGCTTACCTCTGCTTCCTGAGTGTTGGAATTAAAGATGTGGGCCACTACACTTGGCTCATTTAGGACATTTTAGACAAGATCTCAGAGCCCAAACTGGCCTTGGACTCACAGCAATTCTCCTGTCTCAGCTTTTTGTGTAGTTGGAATATACCACTATAGAAACACAAACTTATGTAACCGAACGGTTGTGTTTTAAGGTGGGAAAAGTACATGGAAACTTATTTTCTGTTTACAGCAGGTAGAAGAAGGCACTGAACATGTGGTGCTGTTGAGGAATCTGCAGATGGAAACTGATGCTGCACTGTTCAGCTCTATTATTGCATCAAATAATACACAGAAAAACCTCACATCATGGTTTAAGCCAACATGGCCCCCATGCCAGGCCTGCATGCCCAATGGGTCGTGACAATCAGGCTCTCTGAGATGGGCAGAAGAATGCTCTTCAGTAGGCCCTGTGGGAAAAACCTGGCTGTGTCCTGGTCTGGAGAAGCAAGGAGACAGGCACTCCAGGACATTGCTGGTCCTGTCCTCCCCAAGCCAGAACTGGGGAGACAGCTTGCTTTGCATTGCTCTTTTATTTATCATTGTCTTAAAAATGATGACAAAAACCAGATTTTGTTCAGCTTTCCTATCTTATTGTGCTCCTCATTTTGAAAACACATTTGTGTCACTACCATGATTCAATTTGTACCCAGCTTTCACAGAGCCGTCGCTGCTGGGAATGAATCATAGCTTCAAACAGTAAGCTACTGAGTAAGAAGCGAATTCAGCAGCCTGCAACAGAGATTTTGTCCTCAATACCATTTGAATAAATAAATTCATATCAGTAAATAGAAAGTGGACCCAGTCCAGCCATCATCTGGATGCAGTCCTTTAATTGCCTCGGCTTCCATAAGAAAAGCAGAGTGCTCTCATGGCTGGCCATGTGGCACAAGTGGCCAGCACTTGCCTGGAGTACATGAGGTCTTTGCTTTTGTTCCCAGCATCTCAGAAATGAAATAAGTAAAATACAAAGAGAACACTCTCTTGAGTCTGTATTCATCACAACATTCACTCTTCATTATTGGCTGGTTCTGCCATAAAGGGAAAAATTAATCAATTACCTCCACAGTTCACCATGTAACTATCCTTCAAATGTATTCACCCATCCTTTACTTTATTTTCTTTGTTGCTTTCTGATAGAAGAGACAACAGGGTACATATTCCTGCAGAACAATAGATTATTATCTTAATTATAGTTGCCTGGTGTTTTCTACACTTTCACCATTTTATTAAAAACAATTATCTGAGAAGAACCAATCTTTTGTAATACCTACCCCATTGTTCTCATTTCTCTCTGATTCTGATGAGGTCTTTTCACGGGGTATTTTATTCATAATTACAGCCTATAGGGCAATTGCTCAGAAACTGAGTCCAGGAGATATTTTGCTGAGATTAATTTTTCTTATACTTCTTGATCCAATTACACCTTTAGGGCTTTTTTTAAACCACTAGCAACTTAATAAACCTATTTTATTTCTTTGAGCCAAGCATGCTATTAGTAACAATTAACATTAAAGCATATTTTAAAGAATGAATATTTTTAAAAAGTATTAAATAAAAAACATGATTTTTATTTGTTTTAGACAATGAACCTATCCTTTATGCGTGACCAGGTGGGAGAAAATATGCTTTAAATTCAATATTGTTCTCTGGTTATGGTGAGCATTAGTTATAGTTTATCTCAAAACTTTATGGCACCAGAATTGAGCTTTTGATTTTTTTTTTTTCAAGGCTGACAAAATGGCTTTGTGTTTGTCACCAAGGCTGGCAGCTACCAGAAACTCCACACATGTGTGTCATGAAATGTTCATGGCATCCTCAAATAAAAACATGTCATTGGAAAATGTAAAGTTAGCTTATCGTTTAGAAGAACTTGCTGTTCCTGAAGAGGATTTTATTTTCCAGTACCTATGTGGTGGCTCACAACTGACTGTAATTCCAGTTCCAGATGACTGATGCCCCTGTTCTGAAATTTGCAAGCACTGGACACACATGTGATGTGCATACATGTAGCCAAACCATTCATACACATAAAATAAAAAATTAATAAATTAAAAAAATAAAATCTCTATGTTGCCTAGGCTAGCCCAGAATCCCTGATATTAAGTATTCCTCTGGTCTCAGATTCTTCAGTAGATGAATCAGTGTGTACATGCCACACTGTACCTAGCTTGAGCTGCCTTTAGGCTTTTTAAAAGAAAAATTATTTATTTTATTTATATGAGCACACTGTCACTGTTTCCAGACACACCAGAAGAGGGCATTGGATCCCATTACAGATGGTTGTGAGCCACCATGTGGTTGCTGGGAATTGAACTCAGGACCTCTAGAACAGTCAGTGCTCTTAACCACTGAGCCATCTCTCTAACCCATTGAGCTGTCTTTAAAGAGTCGGATTTGGTTAAAGTATATCTGGTTGAAAAGGCTAAGCAGGCTGAGATGAAGGACAAGCAGCATATTTGAGTCAGAGGCTTCAAATGACAGAGTCTTGAAGTAGCATTAGGAGCAGAATCAAGACATAAAACCAACAAGTGTCTCTCTTTCACATTTTTTGATTATGCCTCAGAATAATACACTTTAAAAAAATTTCCCAGCACATCCCCACACCACAAGTTATATAGCTATGTGCGCCATTAAATAATTCAGCCAATGACAGACTCCATCTGTGGTGGTG
The DNA here is from genome assembly GCF_947179515.1 of Apodemus sylvaticus. Lineage (NCBI taxonomy): Eukaryota > Metazoa > Chordata > Mammalia > Rodentia > Muridae > Apodemus > Apodemus sylvaticus. The sequence continues at coordinate 135,065,784 of NC_067495.1, read as the reverse complement.
GTCCCCTTAGCTTGCATGCACTAATGATATCATAGCTGTCTTACTTGTGTATATGCATTTTGTGATACTTGCTTATGTCTTTCATAGACAATTTCAGAAATGCATAAAAGCACAAGTAATCAGAGATGCATCACCTTTGATAGAGTGTTTGCTTAGCATGTATGAAGGCCTGGGGTTGTTCCTCAGCACTTCATAGACCTGAGCACAGTGGTGCACAGCTGCAAAGCAAGCTCCCAGGACTCTGCAGGAGAACCAGAAGCTCAAGATCCTGGTCATCCTTCCACCTACCTCAGTGCTAGGATCTCAGGTGTACACTCTTCCCTGCTCCCCACCACTGACTAAGCAAAGTAAAATGTTGGTAGAGCTTTCAATATGTTCTTTCTTCACTTGACTTTGTACATGGAAAGGGTTGTCTATCTACGTTAAGTGCCTCTAACGTACTGGTATTCCCTCTCTCCTAAACATTCAGGGAAAGCAAAAGTAATTTTGCAAAGCCTGTCTGATCCTATCAAGCAAGGACTAAATGTTATTGCAGCGATTAAAGAGAACTTTTCCTGTGATAACAAATCCATAAAAACCCATGGACGCTTTGAAAAGCAGGATACTTCTTCAAACAAAAAATAGACTGAAGCAACATTTCGCATAGCTCCATGAGATCTCACTATATAAATGGCTCATCAATTCTGTAAACAGTTTTCCATTGCCGCCTGTGTAGGTTATTTCCATTTTTCACTACTGCAAGCAAAACTGTTATAAACATGCTCTCGAAGACATCTGTTCATAAATTTAAAATGATTTCCTTTACATAAATACTTAGATCAGAATTGCTGGATCAGCATGTACACTTACATTTAAGGATCTTGATAATTATTTTCCATATGCCCTCTAGAAAGAATTTATTTCCTTATTTTTTCACTCGAGACGAAGGAGGATGTAGCCCATGCTCACTTTATCGTCCATGCTATCCTAGAATTCATTCTGTAAACCATATCGGCCTTGAGTTTACAATCCTCTTGCCTCAACCTCCCAAGTGCTATAATTACAAGTGTGTGTCACCATGGCCAGGTACAAGATTCCAGTTTCAACCCCACATCAGTAGTAAATAAATATCTCTATTGTCTCATCAGTTCACTAGCAATAGGGCTTGGATATTTGCATTCCTGGAGACTCACCTAGAAATGCTAAACTGAATTCAAATGTGCTAGAGTTGGATAATATTTAGATCTAGCTAATTTTGAAGATGTTTCTTGGAATACTCTACTATAAGGAAAGGCCAAATTTTTCTTAAATATTACATAATTTCTATGAGACTACAGTGTGACAAACTCAGTATGTCTTAGGTTTTCTGTTTTTGTGGTAGGAAATCATAACTCAATGCAACCTGTGGAGGAAAGGGTTTATTTCAGCTTATAATTTGTGTCACACTTCAGAATGAGGGACGTCAGGGCAGGAACTCAAGGCAGGAACCTGGAGGCTTGAACCAGAGCAGAGGCCACAGAGAAATGCTGATGACTGACTCAGACTTCTTTCTTATACTACCAGGAAACCCAAACTGTGGTGGCAAAAATTTCAGTGGCTGTGCCCTTCTATATCAAACCTTCCCATGGGCCAGTTTGGTGGGGACATTTTCTCAGTTGCACGTCTTTCTTCCCAATGACTGTAGCTTGCATCAGGTTGCCAAAAAACTTAACTAGGACATATGTAAAAAGCAAAATATTCCATTTCTCTCAAAATGCAAAAAAAGCTTAAAAAACAAGGCACTATAAATTGGGTGCTTCTTATGAATTAAATATACTATTTCAATAAATTGTTAAATAAACAGGCAATGTATTTGGTAAAATATTTTTGAGGTTTCTGAGGTTAAAATATTTGAAATTCAGCATAATACATACGTTATTATTAGTCCATGTCTAAATATCTGCTGTAAACTCAGATTGTCTGTCTACACTTGCAGCCTGGTTCCTGTACTCACTAGCTGTATGGCTAGACAAAGACATTTCATCTCTGTATGGCTGTTTACTTATCTAAAAATGGATAATAATAATGATGATGATGTTGATGATGATAATAATAATACTTCCTTTACAGTGCTATGAAAATTAAACAGATTAATGCACACAATTACTCAATAAAGCAGTGGTTGTGCTAGAGAGATTGGAGCTCATCAGTTAACATCATACTAAGTGAGGTAACCCAGACTTAAAAGGTGAATCATGGTATGCACTCACTAATAAGTGGATATTAACCTAGAAAACTGGAATACCCAAGACATAATCCACACATCAAATGAGGTACAAGAAGAAAGGAGGAGTGGCCCCTTGTTCTGGAAAGACTCAGTGAAACAATATTCGGCAAAACCAGAACGGGGAAGTGGGAAGGGGTGGGTGGGAAAACAGGAGGAGGGAAGGGGGCTGATGGGACTTTCGGGGAGTGGGGGTCCAGAAAAGGGGAAATCATTTGAAATGCAAATAAATATATCAATAAATTAAAAAAAAGAAAGGAATTAAAAAAAAAGAGTGTTTGCTGGGAAGTCATGAGTTGTTAAGTACGATTAGAGAGCTATTGGTTACTTGCCAAGGTATGTGTGCAGTGAATATACCCTTACTGTGACTGCGCCAGGCTGGACATTGTTGTGCTTCATAGGCATCAGAGTTGGGTCATAACTCTTGCTTGCTTCTCTCCTTTGCAAGTTTGCATGCTGCCTTCTGGTACTGTGAAAGCTGATCCTCGGGGAGGGCACATTCAGGTATGTTCCAGTTCAGATGCTTCTGGGCCCTGCGTCTGAGTACATGGTGTCTTCAGCAATAGAGACTTACCTTGCATGCTTGGGAGGCAATGTCACCAATAGCATAGGGCAGTGATTCTCAACCTTCCTTATTCTTTGACCCTTTAATAGAGTTCCTCATGCTGTGGTGACCTCCCCAACTGTAAAATTATTTTTGTTCACGTTCCATAACTGTAATTTTTTACTGCTATAAATTGTGTAATAGATATCTGTGCTCTCCAATGGCCTTAGGAAAACCCTGTGAAAGGCCTTTTGACTCTTTATATATATTATTAACATATTAAAGATATATATATATGTTAATTCTTTTTTTCTTTTTTTTTATTCGATATATTTTTATTTTCATTTCAAATGATTTCCCCTTTTCAAGCCTCCCACTCCCCGAAAGTCACATAAGTCCCCTTCCCTCCCCCTGTTCCCCCATCCACCCGTTCCCACTTCCCTGTTCTGGTTTTGCCCTATACTGCTACACTGAGTCTTTCCAGAACCAGAGGCCACTCCTCCGTTCTTCTTGTACCTCATTTGATGTGTGGATTATGTTTTGAGTATTCCAATTTTCTAGGCTAATATCCACTTATTAGTGAGTGCATACCATGATTCATCTTTTGAGTCTGGGTTACCTCACTTAGTATGATGTTCTTTAGCTCCATCCATTTGCCTAAGAATTTCATGAATTCATTGTTTCTAATGGCTGAATAGTACTCCATTGTGTATATATACCACATTTTTTGCATCCATTCTTCTGTTAAGGAGTATATGTTATTCTTCTGTTATAGGGTGTATGCTCTAAGATCAAGAATTGACAAATGGGACCTCATAAATTTACAAAGTTTCTGTAAGACAAAGGACACCATCAAGAGGACAAATTGGCAACCAACAAATTGGGAAAAGATCTTCACCAACCCTACATCAGATAGAGGGCTACTTGTTCTGGAAAGACTCAGAGTAGCAGTATAGGGCAAAACCAGAACAGGCAAGTAGGAAGGGGTGGGTGGGAGAACAGGGGGAGGGAAGGGGGCTTATGGGACTTTCGGGAAGTAGGGGCCAGAAAAGGGGAAATCATTTGAAATGTAAATAAAAATATATCGAATAAAAGAAAAACAGATAGAGGGCTAATATCCAATATTTACAAAGAACTCAAGAAGTTAGACCCCAGAAAACCAAATAACCCTATTAAAAAATGGGGTACAGAGCTAAACAAAGAATTTTCACCCGAAGAACTTCAGATGGCTGAGAAGCACCTTAAAAAGTGCTCAACATCATTAGTCATTAGGGAAATGCAAATCAAAACAACCCTGAGATTTCACCTTTTACCAGTCTGAATGGCTTAGATTAAAAATTCAGGAAACAGCAGGTGTTGGTGAGGATGTGGAGAAAGAGGAACACTCCTCCACATCTGGTGGGGTTGCAAATTGGTACAACCACTCTGGAAATCAGTCTGGCAGTTCCTAAGAAAACTGGACATGAGACTTCCAGAGGACCCTGCTATACCTCTCCTGGGCATATACCCAGAGGATTCCCCAGCATGCAATAAGGACACATGCTCCATTATGTTCATAGCAGCCTTATTTATAATTACCAGATGCTGGAAAGAACCCAGATATCCCTCAATGGCCTTTTGACTCTTAAAGGGGTTATGATGTACCAATTGAGAATTGCTGTCCTATAGTGTTTTCAGAGTTTCTGACAACCCTGACCAACAACTCAGGAAGGCCTTGTCTCAAGCCTGGTGTTTTGTGGTTCTTTTGGTTTTGACTCTTTGTTTGTTTGTTTGCTTTTATTTCTCAGAAGATCTTTGATTCTTGGAGGCAGCACTGTCATCAGATGGGAAGATTTCATTTAAACCATATTTGTATACTTACACAGTGACTTCCTTTTATTATAGATGTTTTTAGGTAGATAGTTAATGTGAATAGGACACCCTTACTATGATCTTCCCCTCCTCCATCCTGTTTCTGCAGCTACCTTCCTCTCCTCTCCCTAATTAGAATGTTTCCATTTAACCCATTTGCCCCATCAAGTCACTTGTAACCCTCTGTTCCCATCTCTATTGCTTCCATACCCCTCCACTCAGGCAATGATTTTTTTTTTTTTACTTTCCTGGTTTCTGCAGTTACTCCATGATATGTATGCACATATGAAGATTTGGAGCTAGTAGCTTCCCATGAGACAGAACATATAACATTTGTCTTTGTGGGTCTGGGTTATCTCACTCAATCTGGTCTTTTCTTGTTACCTCCAGATTTCCTGGTTTCATTTTTTCTTTACAGCTGAATAGTATTCCATAGTGCAAATGTACCATAATTTCATTATCTATTCTTCTGATGATGGACAGTTAGACTGTTTCCAAATTCTGGCTCTTGTGAATAGGAGCAATGAACAAGGGTGGGTTGGTACCTTTGGAGCAGGCATTGAGGCCCTTGGATACATGCCAAAGAGTGGTATATCTAGGCCACAAATGGCATTTCTTTTTGACTGAATAAATCCATACAGCTATGGGTAGCTGATATTTCTTAGCAACTCAAAAGCAAATGCTTTAAGTTCATGGTCTTAGTGACAAGTTGCCTCAGTTGATGAGTTGGTTAAGCACTTTCTGAAACAAGATTTAGAACATACATTTATATTGATTCATTTACATTTTTTGCATATATATATGCAATATATATATATAATTGGTAATAAAACAATCCTTTTTCTATTTCTCCTAGACAATTGACCACGCCTCCTTTTTACCTATGCAGATTTGGGGACTCCATTGTTCAGTTTTTCTGCCTCTGCTATGCAGAGTTAAACCAGAGATTAGTGGCCAACTCAAATAACCTTACATGATCTTTGGTTGCATTCCTTTACAGAAGTGTTTGTCTTTTAAGCAGGCACTGGCTTCATTGAGAAACTGAACATGTCACCACCATTCTTATGGCATAAATACTATCTAGATCTCAAAGGACAAGATGGTGATAGCTTTCACCCTCTCTAGCTGTGGTCTCCTCCTCTTCTTCCTCCTCCTCTTTCTTTTGCTCCTTCTCCTCCTCTTCTTCTTCTTCCCTCCTCTCCCTCTTCCTTCTTTTACAGCTTTGTTTCACATACTCTCTGGTAAGAATTCTTACCAGTGGGAATACAACAGGAATTATCTCCATTGTAAGCTGAAGGAAATGTGCTCATCACACAGGGAACACACACAACCTGTACACACAGGAGAGCAAAGATTAAAGTCAAACAAACAAAACAAGAAAAACTTCTTTTGGATCTGAGAGTATGGGAGGAGAAAGAGACAGAGGTCAAAGCCAGTGTTTTATTTAAACACAAGAGCATGATGAGTGTCTACTTCCTTGCTTGCCCATTTAAAAAAGCCACAAAAATACATAAACTCCTTGACTGTTCAAGAATGAATAGAAAACTGCTCCATGGGAAGCTGCAATAGTAGATGAAGAAGAAAATAGGGTCAGTCACTTCTTAAACACAGACACATTCACAAATGCAGTCCAAGTGTTCAGTGTCCCTCGAGCTCTCTCCATTCCTTATGTTACTAGATTTTTTTTTCTTTCTGTTCCCCAGGAGGCCACGGGGAGCAGAGAGAGGGAAACACAAAGAAAAAGAATCTAGTCTTTAATTAAACTGGTAAAGCGGTTCCCTGTTGCAAAACTATGGTGTTTTCATTTTGCAATGTCAAGATCAGCACATGTGCCAGAGAGCCAGCCTGTGTGACATGAAGAGCAGAGTTTTCAAGGCTGAGGTGCTATAGTAAGCACCTATGGACGGTGCCTATTTCCATATATCCTATTCACAAAACATACAAGACAGACACCCACCATTTTGATGTCTCTTTGCAGCAATATAATGGTGGCATAATGAAAATCTTTGAGATCAAACATATTTCAACTGTCTGTCATCACCTTTGACTCCTTTACCACTTGCATGTAGATATTAGATGTATTAATACCTAAAAAAAAATTAAGGGGGTTTCTCCTTCAATTCTGTTCTATGATATTTAAATGTTCCAATAAACATGGGCACAGATGCTCTTTTATCCCACACACTGTTTTTTTTTCCACCTCATAACTATAATTACATTTGTAGGAAACAAGGAGGGAAAGAAAAAAGTCAGTGACAATGGCGAATTTTAATATGGATGAAAAAGGGGCAAAGTTTGAAGGTTTCCTACAGTGACACTTAGGACTAAATCCTTGGGGAAAATCTCTACTTACTTATTTTTAGAGACTTTCCCAGTTTTAGTTACTGGAGCCACGGATGCAATCTAAGACAAATGCTTTCTAATTTTTATTAGAGGTTCATTTAAACCCCAGAATCCAGAGAGTGTGCTATACATATACAGAAATCAATCAAAAGCTTTGGACATGCTGTTTTTGCTGGTTGATGGCAAACTCCATTGGCATCGATTTATTTCCCCTTCACAGTGACATCATTATATGAAAAGCAGTTTGCTGAGAAGTGAGCATGGCTGGCCCCCAGAAGTTGTCTTTCTCTGTAGGAGTCTGAGCACAGCTTAGTTATTATGGTTTCTAATCATCTATTCAGTGCTACAAGGCATTCAGAAAGAATCTTGTTACAAATGAATTTTGACTTTGTATCAGGCATATAGACTGCCATTTAGATGTCCCTACAGCTTTCTAATTTTCCTCTTCTACTTCTTTGTGGGGCAGCCCAGGCTCACAGAGAGTGGTTTCCTTCTTATTCTCTCCCTCCTTCCCCCCTCTCCCCTCTCCTTCCCTCTTCCCCTACATCCCTCCCTTCTTCCCTTTCCTTTATTTTCTTTTTCTTCTTCTCTCCCTCCTTTTCCTTCATCTTTCTCTCTCTCCTTCCCTCCTCACCCCTTCCCTCCCCTTCTCTTCCCTCTCTCCCCTCTATTCCTCCTTCTCTCCCTCCTTCCCGTCATTCCTACTGTTCCTCTTTTCTATTTATCAAACCCTTAGCCAAAATGCAGAAACGGAACCCAGTAAACCTTCAATCCTGTTTACATCGCCCATGACATAGTTCTGTACCATTTCAAAACAGCAGGTACATTTTCACAGAGCTGTGGTCACTGAATGCGTGATGCTTTGTGCCCTGCTTTTTCCAATTAATGTTATTTCATACAGGCATCTCCACATATTGAAGCAAGCCACCTGCTTGACTAACTGTAGAACTGATACAATGTTCTTGGCTTGGCCAGTCTCCTTACTGTTGGGCATTTGGGTTATGTCCAAGTTTCCCCTATAATAAATGGTCTTGTTATAAATAGGCTCATAAAATTACATTTTCTCTTTTGGATTATTTCTATGGGATAGAGTCTCATAAATGAAGTACCAGGTCACAGGGTGAGCATGGGATTAGAGCTCTTACCTAAATCCTGACCACAAGGCTAAGAACAGTTCAGGTTAAGCTAAATTGTTTTCATATTTGGTCTTTCCCCATATGTTTCACTAAACCATTGTTTGTTGTGGCTTGAAAGACTTTTTTTTTCCACTATGACTTCTTTTTTCCCTTTCTTATCTAAAATTAAAAATACTAATTAGTCAGTGTTAGAGCGATGACCAGATCTTTTGAGAAAAAAAAAAAACACATTAAATCCTCATTTGAAAATGAAGGATTTCATTTGCACCCCGTGGCTAGCCAGTGTGAGTCAGCCAATAGCCTCTGCTCACTGCACTTGGGATAGAGCTCTGTCACAGCCTCCCGTGGGCTTGGCTGCGACTGTCTGATTTCATTCCTCTCTTTTGATGTTCAGAAATAAAGTTTCATTGTGTGAAGACTGATTTCTTTGTATAATCATTCATTCACTCTACAAACATTTGTTGCCTAATCCCCACTTGCTCCTCGTTGGGCATGTGATGTGCCAGGCACTGACAGAGTGGGTCCAGCTTATCCATGTCTGAGTAAAGGCTGCTTGGGGCCAAAGAGTGGCTGTGCTGCACCTTTGGGCACAGCTGGCCAAGTGCAGGCAAGCATGGCCTTTACTCCGAACAGTGCACCATTTATATCGAATTTTTAAATTGCAGACACAATTATTTACATGCTGAGTTCCATACCTTTGCAAGAGCTCAAGCTGTCAGCATAATATATCTCATTACAACTAACACTGGGCATGGAAAAGATTACTTTCCAAGGCTGTGAGTGCAAAACATCAATTAAGCATAGGAGAGAACAGTTAGCTGGCATGTGTTTGAGCTTTTGCACCTTTGGGGGGGGGGGGGAAAGCACGCACTGAATCGTTTATAGCTGCATCAAATGAGGAAGGAGAAAACAAATAAGTCTATGCCTCCCTTAAATGGAAATGTACAAGGTGGTGAGACCAGACACAAGAGGTGACCTCTTCAACATGCCTTCAACATTCAGTAGAGGCATGGCCACACTTGGGTGGGAGGTTTCAGAAATCAATAACAGCCTTGATGCTGGGAGCTGCATTGGAAAAACCACCTTTCTCCGTGTCACTTTCGATTTCTTACCTAGAACAAGAGAAAAGCCAGATTTGACCAACAGTGATGGAGTACCACCCTCTGTGTGTGGCCTTAGGATGTAGAATCAGAGGGTTGTTCTGTATGAAAATTTCACTAAGAAGCTCTAATCTAATGTTCCTGCTTGTTCCTATAGAGAAGTGATTAAACTGAGTAGGATAAGCTTATAAGCTCTTCTTTTCTTTTTAGTATTTTTAGTGTCTGTGAGAGATGGAGTGGGGATAGACCTCATGACAGGTGTCTGGAGGCTCAAGGACAATTTGTGCGGAGTCAGTTTTCCCCTTCCATCTTTACAAGGGTTTCAGGAATAAACTCAGGCTGCCAGGGTTGCATGGGAAGTGCCTTTACCTGCTGAGCCATCTTGCCAGCCCTAGTGGTTTAGAGTTTTGAACAGAGAAATCAATGGAATGTGAGCGTGTACTGAAAAAGGATTAATTCTGTTAGCTATAGAGATGACATTTTGGTCATCTAAAAAGGTCCGAATCTTACCAAGGTTGATGTTAAGTATCTTTTATTGCTTTCCTTGTTTTTTGAAATAGGATCTTACACGGAGCCTGGAGCTCATGGATTCTGGCAGAGTAGCTGGCCAGGCAAGCCACAGGGATCCTTGTGTCTTTACTCCCTAGTGCCAAGATTGCAGAAATTCATGTCCAGCTTTTTATATGGGTACTGGGGATTCAAACTCAACTCCACATTCTTGCACAGCAAACACTTTTCCCACTGAGCCGTTGCTTCAAGACCTATCTATTTTCTAAGGCAGTTTCTGAGATACCCAGGATGAAATGACGCGACTCTAGCATTTACTATGATGTACCTCAAAGGTACTGGATAGACAAGTAGGTGCTGGAAAATCCTAATTGGCATTCAGTATCAATGATGAGTCAATGGGTCAGGGGATCAAATATTTTCTTTGTTTTGTATTTTTTGGATAGTTTCCTATTAAAATGAGTTTTATGATGAGTGCCTTAATTTGAAAACTTAATTTGAATATTTGTCTAGTTAATTGATAGCAATTTAAAGTCAGATCCTCTAGGATGAATAGACTGTAAAATTAAGAACAGCATTATTTAGTGCTATATGAAACTTTATATTACTGTGCATTTTAAGAAACCATTCCTCCAGCTGAACACTTGCCAGATCATTTAAGAAACGCAGCCCTATTATAGACATACAGGTGCAAAAAAGGCATAAATCAAAGAGTGCTATGTCTATTTTTGTGGGAGTGGAGAGCAGGAAATAACAAGTTTTGCTGAATGAAAGCTTCCACTGAGACCAGGTAGACTGGGAGACTGTCTTTGTGGAAGATGGCCTGACTGTAGCAACTGTTAAATTACAAGGTAACCCATCCAAAAACAAACAAACAAAAAAAAAAATCGTGTTTCACAAGTGTAGTTGCAAACCATAGCATAGTAGTTTTTTTTCAGGTTGGCAATAAACTGCTTTAAAAGTGAAAATTAGCCAATAGCACTGGCAATAGTTTGTAATGTTTTGCAAGGGGAAGTCTATGGGGTCCCTTTAGCTAAGTACTAAAAAAAAGATGTAATTAATTCATGGCACAGAGGTTTTATTCGGTTAGCATATAATGTTTAGTTGGGGTATTGTCTCCCCATTTATATGGTAACTTCATTTAGACTCCTTTTTCTCTATGTATATACTTTGGAAGTTTCTGCAATAGTTAGTTTCTGTATAGCTTTTTCAGTGATAGCTACCACTCCCCAGATTATCTCCTCTAGTTTACCCTGCCCCTGCTAATCCTCCTATTCTAGTTTCCCCTTTGTTCTTTTATAACACAATATTCCACAATATTCTATTACTCTTTCTTTGGAAGACATGTGGCCCTCCCCGAGCACACATGCCAGCTACCTAACTTCTGTGGCTATTCTGAATGATTGACACATGTCTGAAGCTTAAAAGGTGGGGGAGGGGGGAAGAATATGATCAAAATATGTTGGATGACAAATTAAATTTTTTCCCCAAAAGTCAAAAATTCTGACTTCTTCAAGCTGAGTGAGTGGAAGATAGGTCCTTTTCCTTTGGGGTCCTTTACAAAACTAGGTTCTCCTTGGATTTGTGGGTGTGTGCTTTGTTGTTGTTTGTGGTTTCTCCCTCCCATCCTGGAAGGTCAGTTAGGTTTGATTTGTTCGTTTGTTCAGCTGGCGCTCTCAGGAGTCCACAGATGGAGTGTTAGGTGAGTTTTCTGCCACCTGGGTAACTAACACTGGAGCCTGTGAAAATGTTTTTCTCTGAGATGATCCTTCCCACATCCCCCACTCAATCCAATTTCCCCACAACTGGGAGAGATCTTGCATACGGGCTGACCTAGCATCACCCCCTCAAGCTCCCTCCTTGTTGGAGGGGGATGGGTGATGAGAGGGACAGGGGGAGAAAAGAAGAGAGGGAGAGATTTCCATTCTGACAGATGTGTCTTGATTAATTAGCATCTATAAAATAGGCTTGCATACCTGCATATCTAGCAAGAAAGGGTCACCAGGCTAGGACTAGGAATCAGGTTGTAAACTATTGTCTCAGCTAGTGGCTCTTAACTGTCTGATCTGGAAGCCTATTCAAATGAAGTCCTCCCTTGCTGGAGGGGAAGAGGCAGACCCATGAGGCCATCTGTAGTGTTAGGGTCATTGTGAAATCACACACTGAGAAGCTCCTGAGTTGGATGCGGAATTGAGAATATTCTTTGTAGATGCGTTAAGGAAAGTTTGTATCTCCATTTAAATTTGAATATGATCTTTGGGTTTTGAGAAATCATTGTCAGTTTGCCAAGTGACAAAAAAAAAAAAAAAGAATGAAAAGAAAAATGATTGATCTGGCATTGACTGTAGTGAACAGACATGGCCCCCTAGCTGCCTTTGGAGAGCAGCCCAAACTGTTGGGCCTCAGCCACGTCAGGCACAGATGTGCTTGCCTTTCTAGAATGGATGTCTTCCAGAAATGCTGCCTCTGATGGCAGCATTTGTAAATTAAAGCATATTTCCCTCATCAACCTCTGCTCTAAATTTATAGCTGCTTGCATGACTCTTTGGCTACTAAGAAGTGATACAAATCACAGTTAGAATGTGACAAAACTGGATTTTTTTTAAAAAATTAAAAGAAGCGACAAAAGTTTCCAAAACCACATTCTAAGAGAAATTTTATTTTCATATTAAAGGATTAGAAAAAGGTCTGATTACATCTGAAGAAGGAGATTTGGCCTATGTGTTTCCTCTGTCTTTAAATTATTCTCCTGTTCACCGCTTTAGATAAATATTTCTTTTGAAAACTCAAGGTAATTAGCTGCTCCTCTGTAAGGGGGCTTATCATATAGTAAATCTCTTTATTGTTTATTTATTTACTAATGCTTAAGGTAACCAATACTGGCAATGTTTGTTAGTGCACTTTTAAATTCAGACTTAAGAAGATGCTTTGTTGTTCTGCATAGCCAAAAGACAAGATGCTGACTGAAGGCTAATTCCTCCAAAAGTTGTTATTTCTATGGGTGTATTCCACTTGATGAATTGTACTTACTTGTATTTGGGAAAGATGCATCAATGACTACTCTGTCGTTTCCTTAATAAAACATTATTATTTTAAATAAATAAAAAATTATTTTAAATTTCTTTTGAGTTACATAAGAACTACACTTCTTTATTAGCTCCAGAGTGATGTTTTTGTATGTAAAGTGCAACACTCAAACAAGGGTAGATAGCATACCAATAAACATCGATCAGTTATTTGTCAGGAGAACATTCAAAAATGGCTCTTCTGCTATTTTGAAATAGATATGGCTTACTCCTTTAGAGTCTAGGTAGAAATGCAATCAGTTCTCACCAATCTTCCATCCCCTTCCCCAACTCAGTCTCTTCTCCCACAGTAGCAATCACTCTCCCTTCCTGTACTCTGTTAGCCCTTCCCTGACCTTTCATGCTTCCTCTTCCTTGCTTTAAAACTTGTAAAGCCCATAAGTATTTAACTTTGTATATAATAATATAATGAGATTATATCTGTTGGTACTCTGCTGGACTCTACTCCCATAGTTCCTGGCACCAGCCAGGTAGGTCTGGCCCACTATAAGAGGGGTTTCTTGCTCCTCCTCCCTTTCTTGCCTCTCTCACTCACAACTTCTCTCTCGCTCCCTCTTGGGCTCCTCCCCTCCCCCACTCTCCACGTGATCATGGCTGGCCTCTACTTCTCTACTCTCTCCCTCTCTCTGCCTTTCTCTGCCTCAACTACCTTCTTAATCCCCTTCCCCATGCCCTGAATTAACTCTATTCTATGCTATGCCTGTTGTGTAGCTGGTCCCTCAGGGGGAAGGGAGGCCTCCACATGAGCCTGCTGAAGCGCCCCCTTCCCCCACACCAACAACACATGCCTTAGAACATATCTTAGTACCTCTTTATCTTTTTATGATCACAACAATATATATATACATGCACATATATATACATACACATATATATGCATACATATATATATATATATATGAATCAGCATATGTGAAAACCATGGTTATTTGTTTCCCAGAATCTCGCTTACCTGTCTTCATTTAATTTCCGTTTCCATCCATTTTCTTCAACTTGCACCATTCCAATTTTCTTCATAGCCAAGTAAAATTCCATGGTGTACACATACAACTTTTCCTTTCAACTGATTGTTGATGGACATCTAGGCTGGTTCTGCTTTCTTGTTTTTGTAAATAGATAAATAGAGTGACAGTGAATGTGGATTTGCAGGTATTTTCTGTGGTAGGGTTTTAAATGCTTGGGGTACATACCCAGGAGTGCTACATCTGGATTATAGCATACTTCTTTATTGAGTTTTTGTTGATTTCCATAGCAGCTGCCTGGTTTCCACCCCCACCAGCAGTGAATAAAGTGTTCCTCTTTCTCCACGTCCATGATAGCATTTGTTGTCATTTATTTTCTTGGTGACAGCTATTCTGGCTGGGGTGAGATGGGATCTCAAAGTAGTTTTAATTTGCATTTCCCTGATGGCGCAGGATGTTGAACATCTTTAAAGTGTTTATTAGTCATTTGTATTTCTTCTTTTGAGAGCTGTCTGTTCAGTTCATTACCCTGCTTATTGATTAGAAAATTGAGAGATACGTTTTGCAGTTTTGAATACATATTCTTGATATTAGACCCATGTCTGAGCTTGAAGTTTTATTCATATTGTTCCTTTTCATTTATGGGGTATGATGTTAATAGTAGGCATAGTCAAATAATTATTTTGAAATAATAAAAAATAAGGCTTTAGATATTTCTAAAATAATAATAATTTAAAAAAGCATGTGTAAGTTGAAGCCTGGGCTGTCCCATGGGACCTTCTTCCACATTGGTTCCTCTACCTGGAAGCCAAAGTGCCGTGTTTCCTCTCTGGGTAGTGTTGGCATTAGCTTCCCTGAGGCTCTGCTCAAAACGGGATTTCCTGCCACTTTTTACTGCAGCTGAAAGGAGCTTTAATTGGTTGCTAAATATTTATGTTTGTGTACATATGTAATAAATATGTACTTTCTATAACCAATTATCCACCAAAGTACAAGCTCTTAAAAATTACATTAATCACATAATGAAAAAAATCACAATAAAAATGATTCCTTTGATTTGTTTTGTTTTGTTTTGTTTTTCTGAGATGATTCATTTTGTGTCTCTGGCTGTCCTGGAACTGACAATGTACATTAGGCTGGCCTTAAACTCAGAGAGCAGCCCATGAGAAACAAGCCAGTAAGCAGCATTGCTACAGCTCTGTGCTTCAGTTCCTGTCCTGCCCGAGTTCCTACTGATTCCCCTCAGTGATGGAGAACTGTAATCTGAAATCAATCCTTTCCTTCCTAGGTTGCACTGGGTCATGGTATTTTTTGTCAGAGCAATAGAACCTAAGATACGGTACAAAATCCAGCCATCATATTTAGACAGCCAAATTCTTTAGCTTCCTCTATCTCCAAACCTTCCTGTTCTTCTTTCCTTTGGTTCATTGTACATCTTTTAGGCAGGCCATATTCATTTCCTTCAAACCCTCCCTAGAGTCTAAGCACACTTACACTGTATAGCTGCTTCTTAGAACTACATCTGTTTCCATAGCCTTCTTTTCACGCTTGTCCCACTCACCAACCTTGGCACACATGCTCTAGCAGAGTTCAGTCTTGCCTGGGAGCTATGCAGTTAGGCTCTTCCCCATGTCTAGCCATGTTTCCTGCTGACTTGTCACATTTTCTTCAGGTCAACTCCCTTCTCGGGAATGTCTTCCTTCCTTCCTTCCTTCCTTCCTTCCTTCCTTCCAACTGCCTGCCTTTCTTTTTTGTTGTTGTCTTTTTAGTACTTATGTTTTTATGGGAAATGAAGATGCTAATTAATTATTCCTCAGTTTAACATGTATACAGCCTTCCTGAGGAATAAACCCCCGTAGGGCAGGAGTTGTGCGCATTGGCTGCTTGTTATTAACCCATGGAAACCCCCTAACATCGACTGCCATTTTCAATAGATATTTGTTGACAGGATACATTCATTTTGGAGAAACTGTTAAGAGTCCAAGCGGGTGATTAATGTGGACTGTGACTTCGATACTGTCTTTTCACCTCTCTGAAGTCCATTGTTTTCATCTGGAAATTGGTGACTAATCCTAACTGTTCTACTTATCACCATCAGAGTCCCAAGGTTACTAATCAGTGACTCTTTGTCCTATCAACCTTGCTTAGCTGAAGATGCTCTAACTTGTCAAATTCCAGCTGAATTCCACATAACCACAAGTCCCCATTAACTTAACAGGTCCTCCTAACTGCCCAGGGCAGTTCTAGACCTGTGCATTCTGGGTTACTCATTATGCTGAAATGTCAAGTGACCTTGGACTTATTATATTCTCATTAAACAGATTTAAAATTGCAGTATAATGACAGATTTGTTTATGGGAAGAAAATAAGTGGTACCTGATTTCTGGAAGTCTCTCCTCTTCTCTAGTGACACTGTGCATGCCACAATACTTCATAACCCAATAATACTTTAAGAGTTCAGCAGAACTGCTCACTCATTGGCCACTGAATGCAATTTCTTGCCTTGATCCATTTGGTTATGTGTGCATGGTACTGAGTGTAAAATGAGTGTGTAAATTCAGTCACATTGCCCTTCCAGGTGGCAAGACGTTTAAAGCGAATACCAGTCCTGGCCCTGTGCCACATCTTCAGAGATAAAAATAAAGACAGCTTTAAGTCCCGAGCAGAGAGGAATTGTCCCTACACGCTGACTTTAGGAAGTTAGTTCCAGAAAAAGACTAGAAGACAAAATGAAGAACTTGTTCCACACAAGGCCACTAGAAGGTTATAGTTTCTGGGAATGACCTTAGCCAATTGCCCTGCAAGCTTGTCCTCTGCAAAGAGTCTGATTACACTCTTCCGCTGGGTGTTTCTGCTGCTACCCATATCGTGAATAGGTAACAAGCCCTCCAAGGTCTTCCTTTATGCACAGAAAAGAATGGCAGTAGGAATAATTAGGTTGGAGCCTGCAGTTGGATTTAGAGTGACTTTACTGCTGACATTTTGTTTAACCATCCCAGTGACACTTCCGACACTTCCGGGGAGGTTCATTCTCTTTTTTACTGAAGGAACTCAGAGAGGAGGTATGACACATCCAAGGTCACACAGGTCAAAACCAGTCGATCCAGAGTCTACCAGGTAGGCCTATGTTCTTGGATAACATCGAAACTAGATTTTTCTGAGTGCTAAAACTTTGAGCCCTTGGTAGCAAAGTTCAAATAAGACTGATAATCCTCTTCTAGGATCCTTTTGTAGCTTGTATGTGATAGAGTAGCAGGGAGCTGAGTTCTGGGTTTAGTCTTAGAGCAGAAAAGCCCTAGATCACTAGCCAGAGTCAGCTTGAAGACCTGAAGACATTTAGCTAAGAGCAGTCCCTGACTGACGCCTGTGGCAACCCATAGCCAGCTCAAGGGAAAATTACCTTGGATGTTTTAAAACATGTTTTGAGTGTACCAGAATAAGTGTGTATTTCTCGTAGTAAATTTTCCCAAACCACACATTTTATTTTGGTTTGAGTTTTTTGGCTGCCCACCTGCCAAAAAAGCCTGAGCCCTAACCAGAGCTGCCTCTGCAAAGTTGTACAAGCTGCATAAACAGTATCAGTGGAAACAAGGAAGCTTAGCAAGCTAAGGTGAGTGTGTATATGTGTGTATGTGTGTGTGTGTGTCTGTGTGTGTTTGTGTGTGTCTCTGTGTGTCTGTGTATATGTGTATTTGTGTGTGTGTGTGTGTATGTATGTGTGTGTCTGTGTGTGTGTGTTTGTGTGTGTCTGTGTGTGTGTGTGTGTGTGTGTTGTCCACTTTAGAATGTCTTTGAAAAATAACTGGAACTATTTTCTTTGAACTTGCTGTGTGAGGGAAATGTGATAAACGCAGCTCATAGCACCCACCTTTGGTTCCCTTTCAAGACTATTACCTTGCTGGGAGAAATGGGGCCTGGAAACAGCCTCTGTGCCCTAACTTTTTAAAGATTTTACTCAGAAGTCTGCATAACCCAGCCGGCAGCTTGGCCTCCACTTCTGGGGTGGCACCCCTCACCTCTAAGCAAAGTCCTTGGATTTCTTGGATCCAGGGGCTCCCCTGGTCCCAATTTTCATTCGCTTAAGAAAGCCTACTTTTCTTTTTCTCTGTCTGACTTATGTATACAGCTTTAAGGCCTTCATCTAAAATGCCTTTAGAACTGTCTTTGCCCTGCCTAACTTTCATGCAGAATGGGTGATCCAGGAACCTGCATCTCACAGCAGGAAGGATTCATGAGCCAGGCACCAGATCATACCTGGAAAGAGGCTGTTTGAGTACTGCTGTCTATCTCTTTCCCACTTTTGGTGCTTAGCACAGACATGACTGTTAGTGATTGTTTGCCAAGTGAAGTCTTGGATGGCTATTGGAACCCATGCTCATTGGGGAACATTTGGAAACAGAAACAAGTTGTTTAAGATTTATTTATTTTATGTATGTGAGTACACTGTGGCTGTCTTCAGACACCCCAGAAGAGGGCATCGGATCCCATTACAGATGGTTGTGAGCCACCATGTGGTTGCTGGGAATTGAACTCAGGGCCTCTAGAAGAGCAGTCAGTGCTCTTAACCACTTACCCTTCTCTCCAGCCCCAGAAAGAAGTTTTGAGAGGAGCTGATAGAGGAGGAACTATATTTGTATTACCTTAGTACATTAGCCTGTTTACTATACTAGTGCTACCTGTAAAAGAATCTAATTCTGTGGTAAAGAATTTTTTTTTCACTGTGAGGTGTGCTGTGTGCACGCCTATAATTTCAGCAATTGGGAAGCAGAACGGGAAGTTCAAGGTCATCCTGAGTTACTCCTTGAGATCCTGTTTCAGACAAATGAAAGAAAACAACAATGGCAACAAAGAACCATATTTATCTCATTATATATCATCTGGTGCTTAAATAAGTATTCATGGAATGGAAAAAGGCAGGGAGGAAGGAAGGGAAAGACTGGAAGGGAGGGAAGGGGGGTTCACAGGAGTTAGTTTTTCAGTGAAGAACTATATTTGTTTGTTTTTGTTCCAAACATCCATCAAGGACTGCCAACTGTACAATCCCTGAGAATCCTCCTTCAAGAACACAACTCCAGCAGAGCTACTGAGACTCAAGTGGCCTCGTGGAGCCCTATGCACTGTACGTGACTCCATCCTCATTGGGATATACCTTGGAAACTGAACTGTGTAGACTATAATTCTTAGGCTTAGACAAAGTTAATCTTATGGGTATGCAGGGAGCTTGGAATTTGACTTGTTTTGTTTGCTTGTTTCCACTTCATTTTTGTCATTGAATTCAGTGTCTACAAAGTTTGTCTACTTTTCTCATACAACATTCTATAGTCTCTGCTTTTTATCCTGCAAATAGGTTGGTTCAACTGCAGCCCCATGATTGTATTAATAGAACAAGGCCCCAGAGACAGAGGAGAGGCCAACGGTGCATCCTAGGAAGCAAATCAAAATAAGGAGAAAGAGGAAAGTAATGACTCTGGTCTCAGAGACCTGTGTAGTGAATAAAATTGGAGACTGGACTGTCCAAAGTGATGGTGGTACAGAGTAGGGGTCATACAGGCTTTATGTATTATTTATGGGTGCTGATCCCCTCTTGGGGAA
The DNA here is from genome assembly GCF_947179515.1 of Apodemus sylvaticus. Classification (NCBI taxonomy): domain Eukaryota; kingdom Metazoa; phylum Chordata; class Mammalia; order Rodentia; family Muridae; genus Apodemus; species Apodemus sylvaticus. The sequence continues at coordinate 135,046,421 of NC_067495.1, read as the reverse complement.
GTAAATAGATGTCATTTTTTATATAATATTTGCAGATGATGGCAATACCTACATCATAGGGTTGGGCTATTGGGGAGGTCAAATACTGTATGCAAACACATTAGCACACAATACATTTTAAGTGTACAGTTAAGGAAGCTCTTATGATGCTCTAGTGAAAACGCATCTGTTCCAATAAAATAACATGTCTCTAATGGCTCTCTGTTGGCTAGAGATTGAAAAGCACTCTGAGAATAGTTTTGGTTTTACCTGCTATCTGTTCCATAGTCTCCTGAAAGGAGATTCTGCTGAAGATTGCAGACTATCACAAAAGAAAGAGTTGTAAAATCTTGTAGAAAACTTAGAATCCATACTTATATAATTGTCTATACTTTTGTAAATAAATGGGGAAAAGTAAAAGGGTTTTCTGACATGAAAAACCAAGTAATAAATGTTTAAGGATGATTAAATTAGAAAAATCACCTCTTGGCAACCATCATAGTAATAATTAATTCAGCCAAGAAACATCAATGGCTGCTCAAATTAGTGGGTAAAAGTTTGATGAGAAATGGAGGATTGGTATAGTCTTAGAGTACCTCCACACAGAATATCTAGTAATCACAAAGAGAATAGCTTTACAGTGAAGGATCATGGCAAATACTGCTACCTTAATGATTTGATCAAAGAGAGCATCATTAGTAAAGACAAATTGAAATCATATGCCACCTGATAGGATGCTGTGAAATTACAGCATCATGTCTGTAAAAAAGGCAGGGTTGGGAAGTCATTGTGAGAAATTGCCAGACACATTTAAATGAAGGGACATTCTACAAATAAGAAATGTATTCTTGGCTGATATCCAAGTGGGAAGTGGTGGATTGGGGAACAGGGGGAGGGAAGAGGGCTTATGGGACTCTGGGGAGGGGGGATCCAGGAAAAAGAAAATTACTTGAAATGTAAATAAAGAATATATCGAATAAAGAAAAAAAAAGGAAAAAAAGAAATGCATTCTTTAAAAGAGTGTCAGGCTTGCAAACACAAGGAAAGACAGAAGAATGGAAACGCATTAAAGGTACTCTGTTCATCCTTGAATGGATCCTCTTGCTAGTGAGGACCTTATTGGGACATTTGGAGAAGCCAGAATGATGGATGTTTAAAGATTAGATGGTTTGATGTATCCATTTTAACATGCCAGTTTTAATGGCTGTATTGTGGTTATATAGGAGAAATATATATGCCAAAGCCTTTGAGGTTAGCCAGGATGACCTTGAACTCCTGATACTCCTGCCTCAACCTCCTCAGCAATTGGATTATAGGCATGTAATCCACACAGGCATACAATCATGTCTTAGTTAAGTGGTGCTTGAGTTCACCAACAGCTCCATTCATGCTAGGCAAGCATTATACTCAGCAAGCAACATCCCCAGCCCTGAAGACCATTCTTGCTACATTCCTGTGACTTTTGAAAAATTCTTTGAGCTGGAGAGATGGTTCAGTGGTTAAGAGCACTGACTGTTCTTCCAGAGGTCCTGAGTTCAATTCCAAGTAACCACATGGTGACTCACAACCATCTGTAGTGGGATCTGATGCCTTCTTTTGGTGTGTCTGAAAACAGCTACTCATATAAATATAACAAATAAATCTAAAGAAAAAGAAAAATTCTTTTCTTTTAAGGAGTACAGATGGGAAGCCCTTTATCATCAATTTGGGAATAATAATTTTTAAGTTGATGAAAAGAAATTAAAATGAATTATTACGATACACTTAAATGAATCAAGTTTGAATCCCCCCCCAGCCCCGCCCCCCACTCCAGCAGAAGCAGTATGCTAGCACAGAGCCATTACATTTGGGTGCTTTAGGGTGCCTGTACCTTGCAGAGCAAGTCTTCAGATGCATAGCAGGCCTGGAGCTTCTGGTCTCTGGAGCATCTGGCTATGAGGCTAGAAGCAGCGCAAGGATGAATTTCCCTCCACAGCCAAGCTGAGCGCAGCATCTTAGCTGCTGAGACAGGAATGAGTCCTGCTGCAGCCACTGGTCATGTCATGGAGGCTGGCTTGAGAGAGTGCCATGGCCAGGCTTAAACCTCCACAGGGACCATTTTCCATCCCCTGAGAGCTGCCTATTCAAGTCAGAAGTTTTGGGTCTGGGGAGCCAACAGTTCTCTCTCCAGGGAAATTGGGAGAAGATCCTAGGGCCAGTGCCCAGCCATAGTTTGCCTCTGTCATCTTTGTCTTCCTCCTCCAAACAATTCTATGGTAAAAGTGTGAATTTGAAAGTTTTGACTGTTTGTTTTTAATGTAATTTTTAAAAGTAGGCATACCTGCAATCCTAGCACCTGGGAGGTAGAGGCAAAAGGATTGCCATGAGTTTGATTACTATGTAAGCAGTTTGTGTTACATAGTAAGTTTTAGGCTAGCCGGGTTAAATAATGAGACCATGGCACATAGCTATTGTATTCATAAATGTATTTTCATATAAGTAGATCATGTGCTTTTTAAAAGCATTCATTCTCCACACTACCATTTCTCATCTCCCATTGGTCGTCTTCTTTCTTGCAGTAGTTTTTATGATTTTATGTCTATCTATCTATCTATCTATCTATCTATCTATCTATCTATCTATCTATCTATCTATCTATCTATCAATCTATCTATCAATCTATCTATCTATCTATCTATCTATCTATCTATCTATCTATCTATCTATCTATCTAATCTAAGATCCCCAAATGGGAAAAACAAACAATATCTGAGGCTGAATTATTTTTGCTTAATGCGATGTTCTATTTTGCTATTCTTTATATCTAAATAAACCTCAATTATGTGCATGGAGCACATTTTCTTTATCCGTTCTTCTATTGATGGGTACCTAAGGAGAGTCCATATTTGACCATTATGAGTAAGGCTGCAATAAATATGGATGTAAAAATAAGTGTGTCGTTTTTTTTATTTAGAGTCTGTTAAATATACACCCAGAAGGGGTATAGCTATATAGTAGTTCTGGGTTTTTTGTTTGTTTGTTTAATTTTTTTTGGTTTTTGAACCTACATACTGATTCATGGCGATTTCCATAGTGACTGAACTAGCAGTGCACAAGGATTCCCTTTTCCAGAATTCTTGCTAGCTTTGCTGTTGTGGCTGTTATATTGAAACATTAAACATCTTTTGCCATCAAGACCATGCAAATTAAAAGTTGGATGTGACTAAAGCAGCATTTAAAATAAAATTTTCAAATAGTGAGGTACAGCACGGACTGCCTGGGCACAAATCCAAGCTCCACAGTTACTGAGTTTGTAACTTTCAACATAGTCTGTAACTGCTCCCCCTCAGATTCCTCCCCTCTAAAGTGAGTTATGAGTTAATGCTGTTTAAACTGCTTAGAATATAGTATATATGTATATATATGTATATGTATATATGCCTACGGTATAGAATGTGTGCTATATCTGACAAATAATGAACAACAACTAGACTCAACACTGCAACAGAATCCAGAACTGTCCAGCCATCATTACATTCCAGAGGAAGGAAAATATTTGTCAATTATTTGCATGGTATGAATAAGCATTGTTTTACTGGCTTATATGCCAACTGAGCTGGGATACTATGACTTCTACACATCGGTGAGTATAGTGTTTACCTCCTGAAGCTACTAAAGTTTTGTTTGTTGAGTTCTCAAGCTGAGTCAGACAGGAGGTCACCGTTTGAAGTGCAGCAGGAGGAGTCAGGATGGATGAGCTGCTTGGCAGCTTCTGCACAGCTTTTCTAAACACTTGCTTGCCTGAAGAATTATGTGTCCAGCAACTGCACTAGGCAGACTCCAGAAGTCAAGCTTCAAAGGCTACATACCAGAGTGCATCCACAAACAGGTAAGCTTCCTTGAAGGCCCTTGCAGATGTCACACAAATGCAAAAAAAAAAAAAAAAAAGTCTTGGGTGAATTTTCTCTTCAAAGCTTACAAGAGTTTTCACCAGAATAAAAGTATTCTACCCACGAAAGAGATAAAGGATCAGTTAATGTCAGTCCTTTGCTAAGAGCAACAGCTGGGGACTCACTGCTGGCAGAGGGGGGTGAATTGGATAATGAAAGAAAGCTTAAAGCTTCATGGGCTTGGCAATATGCAGCTCCACGTGCATTTACTTGTAAGGACACCTACTCAGCTCCAGCTACACCCATCCCCATGAAATCTACACACTGTTGCCCACCAAGGCCCCTGGGCCCAGCCTTGTATGTTACAGCAAAATCTGTCTAGCTATTTGCTCCTGTGACAACAGTAAGTATTGTGCTGCACAAATAAAGTTCACAGTGCATCTTGATTCCCTAGCTTGTTGCAAGGAGGCTCTTGCCATGTATGTTAGTCAGCTTTCTGACACTCTGACAGAATACCTGGGATAATGAGCTTACAGTGAGGAAAGATTTAGCTCACTCACGGCTTCAGAGACTCTGTGCATGGTTCACTGGCTCTGTTGCTATTGGGCCTGTGATGAGGCAACACGGGATGGTGGGAGTGTACGGTGGGGCAAGCATTCTTGTCTCCTGGAAACCAGGAAACAGAAAGAGGGGAGGATACAGATTTGGTAAGTACCCTTCTATATCATGTTCCTAATGTCCCAACTCCTTGCACTAGGTTCCATCTCTTAGGTTCTACTCCTCCCTGGCAGTTAAAGACAGAGGTCACTTGTGCTTTGGGGGAGAGACACTTATTTAAATTATACATTGACAGCCAAGTGTGTAGGGTTCTGATCACTATTCCTTAGCAGATTCTTGATAAGGAACAACATAATGAAGATCCAAGTTCCCATATATTTAAGAAACATCACCCAGGTTCAATTCTCAGAACCCACATGGCAGCTCACACTTGTCTGTATCCCCAGGTGCAGGGACTCTATCACCTTTATCCAGGCATACAGGCAAGCAAAACTCTAATGCTGCATAACATTTCACAAAATCATTTGTCTTGAGGCTACAGTATGTCTGTACAAGCATAATAGCTTTCATTAATACTTAATTGATAGTAAGCCATCTAAAAGTCATCTTTTTTTATTCGATATATTTTTTATTTACATTTCAAATGTTTTCCCCTTTTCTAGCCCCCCACTCCCCGAAAGTCCCATCAGCCCCCTTCCCTCCCTCCATCTTGAGTGGTAAATGTTGCTTCCTGTTCTTCCCTTCGACACCACAGTTCCTAGGAAGCATACCTGTTTCCTGCCTGCATTTCCTTATACTTACTGCACTGTAACTTGTCTCTTGCCCTCGTCATTCTATGTGGTACAATGTGGTAATTACCTACTTCTGTAGGGACGTAAAAAGTTTATTTATTATCTCAAAGTGTCTTCATGATAAAAAACAAAAGTAGGTGTGGCATCACTGGCTTCTCTGGCTCAGGCTGTCTGAGGAACCTCACTTGAATGGGGACAGGAGTTACTGTTTTTCCCTAAGTTTGATTTGTTTCCATGTTCAGGCATGTAGCTGCTGGCAGGATTCAAATGTTATTTTCCTAAGTGGCTGGATTAAGGGCCTTTTTTCTCCTGCTGGTCAGAGAAACAAAGTCAGCATCAGTTATCACTGCTATTGTTTAAAGCTTAACAGAAGGCTGGGATGACACTTTATAACATGTTGTTTCCTTTTATGTTCTTGATTGAATCTAAATTTTACTTCACAGATAAACAATACATTCGCTGATCTTAAGGTGACCCAATGATGTTCATATTATCCTGTTGGAAATATAAATAAATGTATGAGTTAAAAGTTTTTATAGGAAAAAATCCACAGTGTTTTAGTTCAGTAGGTACCGGGTACCTATGGTGGGTATGAGAAAAGTCAGATTTAATTTATCTTTGGAAAGGCTCTTCAGTGGTGGGTGAAGAAAGGAGAACCACACAAGATAAGATGACAAGAATAGTAATAGATGATTTTTTTTATCCTCTAGTTCCCAAACAATACAGCTACCAGTTACATTGCAAAGATTCATTGGCAAAAGTAATAGTAGCTCCTAACCACTGAGTCTCCTCTCCAGACACCAGAAGAAATTTTACTGCCCCAAATCTTGTAAGAACAGATATTCTATGTTTATAATTGAAATTTATTTTAATTGATACATAGAACACTAAAATTATATTTATGCCAATTAAATGGTTTATGTGATGCTTTAAGGTACAGATGCAATCTATTACTTAAATCAGGGTAAACATATCTATTCAATATACATAATTTTTATGGTTAAAAATATTTTCTTCCAAGTTTATGAGCATGCAATAGCACTCAGGACTGCTTCCCTCTTCTCTATCCATAACTCCATCTGGTAGAAATTATCTGTCCATCTGTATGTGTTTTTTACATTTTGTTTGCATGTGGTGCAAGTAGTATATGAGCATGAATACCGAGGCTACAGCAGACTATCAGCTGCTCTCTGACAGTCTCCACCTCGTTGCTTTCAGATAGGGTCTTTAGTGGCTCAGTTGCAGACCTGTGGACTCTCAGCATCCTCCTGTCTCTAGCCACTCACACTGCTGGGGTTATAGACACAAATGACCATGTCAAGATTTTTCTTGAGTGCTGGGGATTCAAACTCTGGCCTTCATGCTTAGAGAACCAGTACTTTTACCCGTGTAGCCATTTCTCTATCCCTCCAGTACTTATTGATCAGACTTCCTCATCTCTGCACCCTACAACTGAACATTTAACATTTTAATTCTTTTTTTAACATTTTAATTCTTATATATCCTTTTATTCCTCAGTGCTTGTGAGTAATCAATCAGAATTTCAAACATCAAAATACACTGAGTGGACTAGCAAGGTAGCTTGCTAGGTGAAGACACTTGGTGCTCAGCCTAAGGACCTGAAGTTGGTTCTGGGAATCCAGGAAAGAACTCACTCCTTTAAGTTGCCCTCTGACCTCAGTGTTCACAGAAGAAGTAATCAGCACAATATCTTTGTTAGTATGGAGCACTTGGCATACAAATACTTCTCTTTTATTCAGACTTATACTTTTCTGTCTAGACCTACTTTTCTCATCTGTGGAGTGCTAGCTTGGGTTAGGACCTTCCTCGTTCTATGCTGAATCATTGAAACTCAGGTAGTGACCTTAAGAGTTTCCTTTTTCATCTCACTTCCTCTCCCATCAAGCATCACATGCTTTAACAGCACGACTCCTGAGCAGTTACATTCCATCCCTCTGATTCCTATCAGCCAGCTGAGCAGAAACAGCCAGTGTTAGCACTTCAGGGCTAGGCTCTTTGTCTCCAGTGTCTCCTAAGAAGTAATATACGAAGGATATAGCTTCTTTCATAACTAGATCTCTCAGTTAAAATAAAAACTATACTCACTGAATCTGGCTTATTTTGCCTAATATGATGATCTTCAATTACATCTATTTTACATCAATGACATAATTGTACTTTTTTATGGCCAGATAAAAGTCCATTTTGTATATGAACAACATTTTCCTTATCTGGTCTTCTGTTGCTAGATACCTAGGTTGATTCAATAACTTAGTTTCTAGACAGTTCTGCAATAAACATAAGTGTGCAAATATCACAATTTTTATCCATTTGTGGATGCTAGAAGTTTTTTTAACAGGTATATGAAAGCACATATGTATGTTGTAAAAGCAAAAGGGAGATTGGGGAAAGGCAGGGAACTGTTGAGAGGGGATAGAGGGTAGGGAGAAAGGGGGTGAGAAAGAAGAGGACAAGGCTATGAATATGATCAAAATTATGGCATACTTGAAATAAATTTTCTTTATGAAACCCAATAACACTATGTACATTGAATATATCCTAGTACAAAATAATAAAAAAAATCATACTATACTTACAGCAGACACCCCAAAATGCCCTTTATCCTACATAGTAATATTAGCTTTCTAAACAATCATAAGAATGTCATAAAGGGCTCCAATTAGTTGATATTTCTTTCAGTTGCCTGTCCCATCCAGAAGTTTTAGTGCCTGAAGATTCTCTAAGAAGGCTTCCATATCTGGAAGACAGCAGATCCAAATAGCTAGTCAGCATCCTTTTAAGACAACTACAGACAGCAGCAACTTATATGGTAGGGCCTGTCGATCAGCTCTTTCGAAGAGTGAGGGCTGGAGAGATAGCTCAGTAAGGAAGCACTTGCTTGGCAAGAGTGGTGACTTGAGTTTGAATCCCCAGAACTGACATCATTTCAGACTCTGGTGCATGCAAGTCTGTAATCCAAGCAATCTATGGGGAGATGAGAGGCATAGAAATGAGAATTTCTCGCTGCTCTTGTACCAGCTAGCCTAATGCATGCAGCAGAATAAAATAAGCAACCATGTCTTATACAAGGTAGAAGATGATAACCAACATCCATGGTTTCTCTCTGACTTCCTCGTGTGTGCCACAGTATTCACATGCTCACGTTCACATACACACGAGTGTGCACATGCAAATACACAGTCATTCACAGAGACAAAAACTTAAGCATATTTAAAGTGCCAGTGTTTGTTACCAGTTACCCAAGTGGAATTGTCAAAGCTAATGAAATGCTTCTGTTTTAAGACCATGCGAGCTTTGGTCGTTTGGGGCTACAAGAGTAATGAGTATGGCCATAAAATGAAATAATTGCCAGATGCTGGAAAGAACCCAGGTATCCCTCAACAGAAGAGTGGATGCAAAAAATGTGGTATATCTACACAATGGAGTACTATTCAGCCATTAGAAACAATGAATTCATGAAATTCTTAGGCAAATGGATGGAGCTGGAGAACATCATACTAAGTGAGGTAACCCAGACTCAAAAGATGAATCATGGTATGCACTCACTAATAAGTGGATATTAACCTAGAAAACTGGAATACCCAAAACATAATCCACACATCAAATGAGGTACAAGAAGAATGGAGGAGTGGCCCCTTGTTCTGGAAAGACTCAATGAAGCAGTATAGGGCAAAACCAGAACGGGGAAGTGGGAAGGGTTGGGTGGGAAAACAGGGGGAGAGAAGGGGGCTTACGGGACTTTCGGGGAGTGGGGGGCTAGAAAAGGGGAAATCATTTGAAATGTAAATAAATTATATCGAATAAAAAAAATGAAATGCTGTTCATTACTCTCCACTAAGAAATGTCTCACCTCTGATCTAGTGAATAATTGAGCAGACAAGTTGAAGGTGCCTCCCTATAATACGCTTTCTGAGGGCTGCTTCCCTCTTAGAGTTCTCAGAGAGAAGATGAATCTAAACTGCTTGAGTGAAGCCTCCATCCCCTTTTCAGCTGATGGAACTTGCTTAACTCAAGTTGGTCCAATGCACCCCTGTTAGAACTCACACCACAGCATTTGTACAAAAACCTCTTTGAAGACAGACATGAAGCTTCCTGTGTAAGGGGTTGACCGATCTGAGAATGCAGTTCTGCAGTGAGGGATGATAGACTAATGGTGCCATGAAAGACTATGTGACCCTGTGATGCTTTGAATAAGATCGGCCCCCATGCGCTCATATATTTGGATGTTCAGTCACCAGGGCGTGGTACTATTTTAGAAGGATTAGGAGGCATGGCCTTGTTGGAATAGGTGTGGCCTCGGAGGAAGTGTGTCACTGTGGGTGGGCTTTGAGGTTTCAAAAGCCCACATCAGGTTCAGCATCTCTTTCTGTCTACGGATCAGGGTATAGTTTTAACCTACTGCTTTAGTGCCTGTCTGCCTGCATGGCATCGTGTTTCCTGCTATGCTGAAAATGGACTAAATTTCTGAAACTGTAAGCAATTCAAAATTAAATGTTTTCTTAATAAGAGTGCCTTGGTCATGATGTCTCTTCATTGCAGTAGAACGGTGACTAAGACAAACCCCATGCCCTGTCAACTTATGATGGCTTTCCTACCCCCGTGAGACCTGGATTACTTGCATCATTTATTTTCAGTAAACTCACTTTTAATTGAGCTGGGTTGAATGGATGTCTCTTTCTTACAAGTGGAGATGTATGATGATGAAAAAAATTAATTAAACTTTTATTGACAATACACTAGGCACTGAACGCCTTACTGACTTTGGGAGATTCTGATCTACCCTGATTCACTGAAATCTTGTATAATAGAGAAGTCAATTGTTCCCTGCTTTCATTCATTCACCAAGTATTGGTTGCCCAAGGCACAGAAGATGCCCTAAAGTTAACTGATGACCTTCACTTCAACAATCTTATACATGTCTTAGGAAAATTTAAAGTTAAATCATCTCTTTCTCCAAATTCTTTTCAAAACGTTTTTAAGATATCTTTATTTTATGTATATGAGTACACTATAGCTGTCTTCAGACACACTAGAAGAGGGCATCTGCTCCCATTACAGGTGGCCCCCAAATTCTTAGTGTAGCAAAATGGACACCAAAAGAAATTTCAAATTATTACTATTTTACTTTTTTACTGTAAAGAATGGGGAATAGGGCTGGAGAGATGACTCAGAGGTTAAGGGCACTGTCTGCTTTTCCAGAGGTCCTGAGCTCAATTCCCAGAAACCACATGGTGGCTCATAACCATCTGTAATGGGATCTGATCCCCTTTTCTGGTGTGTCTGAAGATAGCTGTAGTGTGCTCATATACATTAAGTAAATAAATAAATAAATAAGTAAATCTCTAAGGCTTTTCATTACAAAGGTCCCTCCCCTTCCTAAAAAAGAAAGAAAGAAGGAAGGAAGGAAGGAAAGAAAGAAAGAAAGAAAGAAAAGAAAGAAAAGAAAGAAAGAAAGAAAGAAAGAAAGAAAGAAAGAAAGAAAGAAAGAAAGAAAGAAAGAAAGAAAGAAAGAAAGGGGAATATAAAACTAGAAAGACAGTACAGTGGTTAAGAGCACTTAAAACTCTTCAAGTGGACCCGAATTTTGTTCCCAGCACCTATGTAGGGTAGCCCACAACGACCTGTAACATCATCCATTGCTCCAAAGCCTTCTTATGGACTCTGTAGGTACTTGAACTCACATGTGTTTGTGCACACGTGAGCGCCTGCACACACACACACACACACCTCATAACACCTAGGGAAAAAATGATCCCCATTTATGCCTTCCCTGGTTGATATCCATCATGAAAAGTGATTAAGTTGTGTATTCTTCATAGCTTAGGAAGTTACAGTAATAAGGAGGGAAAGAGAAGAAGGCCCATAAAGAGGAAGAGCTTTAGGCATGCTAAAGGTTCTGGGTTTGATTCCTCAGGACTAGGGGATAAAAAAACAATCCAGGCCAAGGCTCAAGCCAACCACTCTACAGCACATTGGATCTCCTTCAAACTGATTTCTCAAATGACAGGAAGCTAGTCAGCTGGAAACAAAGGCAAACCTGGGCTGAGATTTCTAGAAGAATTAAGGGGTATGTCTAGACTGTTCTTAGCAGTTTTCCAACATGACAGACCCCAATCTCTTTCTCTGGAGAAATTGGGGTAGGAAAACATTGTTTAATTAACTCAGTTATGATCACAGAGAAGGGAGTTTCCCCACCAGGGGCCCAAGCCTCAACTGCCTTTTTCACACAGGCCTCTCTGACTGGAAGTCAGTGAGGCAGGAGGGCTCTATCTTTGAGTGCCAAAGGCATATAGGGAGACAGATGGGGGACCATGGGTGTTGTGATTACCCAGCACCAGAGCCACATGACTTAAACACTGGTGTATTTTAGGAGGTACAGATGCTTAAGGCCAAGGTTGGGGATTCTGGGAAAACAGAACTAAAAGAGAGACATACAGGAAAGAAAACAAAGCATTAACACAATACGTGCTGCACAGCACAAGGACAATTATTAGATGAATAACAAGGTAATAAGATATGCAAAGGTACAAAGTTGGAGACTAGCTCTAAACTCCCTCTAGAAATGCTAGAATGGAAATGGAGCTGGTTCATTTTCTAAGTGGTGCTCCTGAAAATGCTTCTGAAGGTATGTGCTGTTTTGTGTTAGAAAAACCAAGGAGCGCTGTTCTAGAAAATTCCTCTGTATATGGATAGGAAAAAGATGTGAAAGAAGCCACAAAAGCAAATACAAAAAGGAAATACAACCCTTCTATCGGTCTTAATTGAATTGCCAGTTCATATTTTATGACTGGAAAAAATAAAGTTTCACTCATCAAATGTTCCCTTAAGATTTTAATATACACATGCATACATAATTGTACCTTATATAAATGAAAAAATAATGTAAACCATCATTTTGTATGCTAACTAAAGAATTTAAGAAAGGTACAAAAATGAAAAGTTTTAATCTAAAACACAAAAAAACAAACAACAACAAAAAAAACCCTTACCCTGTACATTCGTTGAAAACCCCAAACCACAAAGCAAAACCTGTTTAAATTCAGGAAATGAAAGGTACTTGTTTTGCACACAATTACTTCTTTGCTGTCATTTTGCATGGTTTAGTTTTCACACATTATTTTTCTTCAGGTCCAATAACATTCTTTTTAAAAACGATTTGCTTCTTTTTATTTTATGTCCATTAGGGTTTTACCTGCATGCGTGTCTATGTGAAGGTGTTGGATCCCCTGGAACTGGAGTCACAGATAGTTGTGAGCTGTCTTGTGAATGCTAGGAACTGAATTCCAGTCTCCAATGCTCTTAACTACTGCACCATCTCTGCAGCCTAACAACATTGTTAACTCAAAAGAATATGAGGAAATAGAAATAGAAACGAATATGGATACTGACTTCAACCCTAGCTTTAAATATGTAAAAAGAGGGGTTATACTCTTATTCCCTTAAGATTGATTGACTGATTGATTGATTGATTGTGCATGCTCCTGTGTGTAGATGCCACAGAGGCCCGAAGTGTAAGTCAGATTATCTTGAGCTGGAATTATAGACAATTGTGGGCTGCTGGACATGGATGCTGGGGACAAAAGCGCAGCTCTCTGCAACATCAGAAAGTACTGAAGGGTAAGTACTGAACCATGGCTTCAGGCATTTTACTTTCTTAAATTGCTTGGAATCAATGAGCCCAAAACCTTGTAATTTCTGCTACCCTACAGGGTTCTTGTGTTTCTTGTGGCCTGGCAATAGACTGCTCTAAGGAAAGCAGTGACAGTGGACTCTAGCTTGGACTCTAGGTCATCCAAGAGCCAAGATCTTCTTTCTTCCCCTCCTCCTCTTCCTGCTCCCCCTTCTGTTCCTTGATTCTCTTCTCTTTTTTCTGCTCCTTCTCCTTCTTTCTCTTTTTCCTATCTCTCCCCATCCTCTCTCCTCCTCCTCTTCTGTTCTCTTCCTTCTTCTCTTCCTCCTCCTCCTCCTCCTCTTTCTTCTTCAGAAAGTCTCACATTAGATCAGCTACCCTTAAATTCATAATCTTCTTGCCTTAGCTGCCAGAGTACTGGGCTACAGACATGTGCCATCTCTCTAGACCCAAGATGCACTTCCTTTTATCTTCTGGTAACACATTTTGTTTTGTGTTATATTCCAAACTTATAAAACTACAAATGATTCTGACCCAGGCTACTTCTGGGTGTACATAGAATCCCCAATTCTTCATCTTCTAAATTAGCATACTTCTAAAATTTAGCGTGTACTCCTTCGGTGTTGGGAGATGAGTTATGCTATGGGAATGCAGTAGAGATGAAGCCTTTGTCCCTGTTAAGATACCTAGCACTCGGAGGTTTTCAGATAGACAGACAACTAAAATATGCAGTATCAAGGACTCTGCACAAAGACTGTCCAGGTGCACAAACCACACAAGAAAGATAAATGTAGAGGGTCCAAAATCAGGGTGGAAGGGCTTTCTTGCAGAAGCAATTGGTGAGTCCGGCCTTTGCCATGCTTAACCAGAGCCCTGAGAGAGCAATGACTATGCCAGTTTACAAGACTATCTTTAATACCTAGGAAACTGTATCATAAAGATTCAATAAATGATATTTAAAGTGAAATCCATTGACTCAATACTTTTCCCTTCCATTTGCTCAGCAGAAAACTTACTTGCAATGACTATGAACTAAAAATCTAAGTGAATGGGAAATGGCTATTTAGGAAAGGAGGCACCATCTCACTTCCCTAATTATGCAGTTCACTTTAACCTTGAGTACATGATGTGGCCTACTTGACACTGTGTGCTGGGACTTAGGGATGGCTAGGACATGGGCCATGTTTTCAAACTACTCATTATCTCCTAGAGATGCAATACAGAGAAGTGTGGAAGTAATGACCTGGTTCTTTAATTCATTTGAATTTGAAAGACATCTGTTACTCTTACCGAAGAAGGATGCTTTGGAAAGGCAGCTGTGGCTTGGCAAAGCATCCTCTAACACTCTTCTTAACCCCATAATAGCCCGGACATATTCTCAGCAATCCTGACACCTAAAAAACTAATCTTATCAAACGTCTAACCTTATTCGAGTTTTTGAAAAAAAATCTGCCTCAAACATATAATCAAATGTCAAAAGAATACAAATGTCATGAAGATCCTTTACTTTGGTTTAAGTTCAACAAAATTAACACTTGTTCAAGTAATCCATGAAAGGAATTGAGGACCCTAACTAAGGACAAGAATGTTTCTAGGAATGGAAGGGAGAGGAAAGATTGGTATATATTGATTAGAACTTAAACTTGGAATACAGACCCTCAGCTTCTTTTGTGTTTTGGTTGCTTAGTTTACCTTGTTTAAGATAAGGTATCACTATGGAGCCCTGGCTGGCCTGAGGCTCTAGATTGAGAGTGATCTGCTCTTAAAATTGTTGTGATCCTCTTGCTTTTGCCTGCTATGCTTTGGGATTATGGACATGTGTTACCCTGCCCCGCTAGACTCTTAGAACTGAAGCTATTTTTGTTATTGTGGCATCCACCACAACAAGAGAAATTATGAATCTAGAATAGACCTATGCAATAATGGATGAACTAGGTGGAATGGCAAATATTGAGGTCCGTGGGGTGTGGTTCAAGTTCATCCCGTAGACATGTTTTGTTTGTTGTCACAGCCAAATAGAAACCAAAAAAGGTGGGTTCAAGAGTGGTGAGATGGCTCAGTGGTAAAGGCAGTTGTCAGTAATCCTAACAAGCTGAGTTGATCCTCAGGATCCACATGACGTAAGAAGAAAGCCGAGCTCCATGGGTTGTCCTCTGACCTCCACAGAGACAATGTGGTATGAATGCATGAGCACATTTGCACACATACACACATACACACACATACACACATACACACACACATACACACACACACACACACACAAACACATACACACACACAGAGCCAAGTAAGAACATAAATGAAACCAATAAAATAACAATAATAAATAATTTTTAAAAAGTGCTTTCATACGTTTAGCAAGAATGAGCCCTCTGATTTGCCACAGCCCCCACTGTTCCCTATTGCCTTACTTGCTCGCCCACTCACTCAGGTTTCCCATTGCCTGTTTGACCTTGAATAAGTATTTGGGTTTGAGATCCTTATTCTATGGGTTTTCCCTTTTAGTTTCATAGCTGGAGAAGCAATGCTTCAAGCTGGCGCTGTGCAAAATTTTCTCTCAGTTGCAGGGCATTTGTAAGTGCCACCAGGTTAGCAAATGTTGGGGGCCGGGGGCTGGGGCTGCACTGCCTGTGCAGGCTGCAGTGAATAGACAGGCTAGGAGGATGGCCTACTTCTCTGGAGCTTTCTGTTTGCAAACTGAATTTCTTCTCACTACCAGACTGTTTGAAGTGTGTTACCATTTGGTTCTGTTTTCTGTTCTGGTCCTGGGGATGGGATTCAGCGCTCTCCAACTCAGCTTTCTCTCAACCATCACCTCAAAGTAAAAGAGAACCGCCATTTCGTCCACACAACGAAGCTGACATCACAGTCATCAAGGACTGGGAAGGTTATTAACTTACTTATTTTTATATTCTCTCTCCCTCTCCCTCTCCCTCCCTCCTCCTCCCTCCCTCTTTCCCTCTCCTTTTCCCTCTCCCCCTCTCTCTTTCTCTCCCCTCTCTCTCCCTAGAAACTGGAGAAGCAATATTACTAGAGTTACTTGAAGGGAAGGAAGCAGGAGCAAAATACAGAGCAAGGGATGGGCGTGAGGCTCAGCCCCAGACTGTCTACCATAGGAGAGGCCCTGAGTTCCAATTTTAGCACTGAAAAAGAAAAAAGAGCTTAGAGTTTAATGAACAATGGTAAAGAGGAAAAGGAAAGAGATAACCCAAAGCAACAAACAAAACAAGAAAAGAACCGCTTAGGTGGGGCATGATAGTGGAGTGTCAGCTCTGTCCCTTCCTGGTCATAGGCTCAGAATATAGGAAGATGCTGAGAGTAACTCTTTGGCCCAACATCATTACTCTACAGAAGGAAAGGATGCCAGAAAGAAATGGCTTGCTCAAGGTACACAGGGAGACATTTGCTAAGCTAAATGTTAAAATTAAATAAGACCTTACGTTCTCTTTCACCATGAAATGGCAGCGGGCCTGTTAAGGATCATTCAATTCTGGCTCTGTTTTCCTAAGTCAGTGAATTGTATTACAGCAGGGGTTTGAAGGACATTCCTTCATTCAACAGTAAGCACCCACTGAAACAAACATAATGGCCAGAAGTTCCTGCTGCTAAGTCTGAGGACCTGAGTTTGATCTCTACACCTCACATGGTATAAGAAATAAACCAACTCCAGCAAGCTGCTTTCTGACCCTATACAAGCACCATGGCACGCCCACGACCATGCGCACACACAGTAAATAAATGCATTTGAAAGAAAGCTGTTCCCCACTAAAAGTCTATAAGCTCCTATTATGTATCAAGCATTGTGCTTAGTTATAGGGACCCAGAGTTCAAGAAAGCATGTTCTGCAGCCTAGGCACAGAATATGGAATGGCACCTGACAAGGGTCTCAGGCAGTGCTTCCCAATAAAAATAGAATTTGAGTAACAAACCCAAATTGCTTGTATTATATTTATTTTTCTGGTAGCTCCAATTAAAAAACACTGACAAGAAACATCTGAAATTAATTTTAATAATATATTGAATTAACTGAGTAGAGAGCTAAAACATTATCAGTTCCACATGTAAACAACATAAAAAAATAGTTATTGAGATATTTAGAGTTCTTTTTGGTTACAAGCGTTGAACATGCAATATGCATTTTCCAATTACAGTACACCTCAGTTGACACTAGCCACTTCTTAAGTGTCCAATAGTCACATGTGACCAATGAGTTTGATACTACACACTATAGGTCCAAGGTAAATGACAATAGTTGTCCACAAACACCAGGCTTTATTAAATGCTAGGCTAATCTCCCCATAGCCTCCTAATCTATAAATTCACAGCTCGTGAACATAACAGTGATATCTTAAGTCACTTTGTGTTGCTATAATAAAATACCTGAGACTCAGTAATTTATAAAATTAAAAATGTAATCTTTCTCAGTTCTGGAGGCAAAGTTCAGGCAGTTAGATCTAGGTGTCTCAGCTTCCAAGATGAAGCCTTGAATTCAGTCTGCTCTGAAGAGGAAGGACAATCTAGGGGCTGAGGGGAGGGGAGGGAGATGGAGCAGAAGAGGGCCAACTCAGTCCTAAGCAGCCTTTCAGAGAAGTACTAACTCAGTTCACTTCTCAAAAGTCTCTGCCTCTCAGAATCATTGCATTGGGGACAAAGTTTCTTTCGATTTTATTTGAGACATAATTATTTTTATTTTATGTGTATGGGTGTTTTGTCTGGGTGTATGGTCTCTATGTGTTTGCAGTGCCCATAGTTGAAAGAAGCTATTTCCTGGTTTTGAAAAGGCCTAAGTGTTTTGCAGTGTTATGACTACACAACAAATCTTAGGTCCTTGCTCCAGTGGCCATTTTGACCTCAATCTCTCAGATCAGTTAAGTCAAGAATTTGAAAGGTCTGTTTGCTTTATTTATTTATTTAATTATTTATTTTTTGCTTTTTTTTTTCTTTTTTGAAGGCTACCATACTTTGCCGGATCAGAGAATTTCATGAGCATAAAACATAATGTGTCTCTGCTTTCTCTTTTTATGATAATGTATAGTCAAGAGAGAAATTATTCTCATTCCTCAGCTCATATTGGGTCCCAATTCCAATGAGATTATGTCTACCATTCCGGTTCTACCAATGTGTCACCTCCAAATCTGGAAATAGGGTTTGACAGTGACGAGTGTGCCCTCTGCTGACCGGATGTCTCCTCTGCAGTCACAGTCACAAAATCTACTCGCATCTGCTGCCTCAGTTACCTGATGGAACCATTAAACCGA
This sequence comes from Apodemus sylvaticus, assembly GCF_947179515.1. NCBI lineage: Eukaryota > Metazoa > Chordata > Mammalia > Rodentia > Muridae > Apodemus > Apodemus sylvaticus. The sequence goes on along the minus strand of NC_067495.1, from coordinate 135,028,312 downwards.
GGATACATGGGTACTGGCTCTTGCAAAGCGTCACCTCCAATGTCCCTCATCCAGTCCTTATAATAAGAAAATTCCGTTGTTTTCGCTCCCGAAGTTTCCAAGTTTTCAATTTCTACCAATTTAGCCACAAAAGTACATTTCTAGTACTTACCAATCTCCCACCTGACAAAAAGCTATACCATATAAACAGCACTGTCAGTGCACGCTATAACTCAGTACAATAACTCGCTTTTAAAGCAGGGTTTTAAAAGAACTCTTTTTCTGGGAGCATGAAAAGTAATTAGAAATACATTTTGAGTCCTTCCTAGATCCTCGGCTCTCCTGGGGTGTGCTTTAGGATGTGTCACTTTTCTCACACGCCTCCTCCTGCCCTCCCCCCACCAGAGCTGCCTTGGGAGCCTCCGTCTCATTCTCAAGCCTTTTCAGCCGGAGGCCTCCTGCGCCTTCCCAGCACCGCTTTCTGCCCGGGCCTCTCCCTTCCCACTCCTTTTCTTTCCGTCTTTCTTTCTTCCCTGCCGGAGATCAAGAGAGGCACCTCCAAGGTTACATGCAACCCCACAGGAAGAGACCTTGGCAGGAATACTGGAGTATATTTGCCACCTGCAGAGAAGTGCAGCCACTAGACGGACAAGCACCAACCCATTTAAAAGCCTTCAGTTCTTGGGCCTATTTGCGTGTGGGGACCAGGGAGGGGTGGGGGCGGGCAGCGATGTCATAGCTGTCTTCACATGTTCTCAAACCATCTCGTGGGCGGAGACAGATCCACAATTTGCCTTGAAGTTCTAACTCTGTGGTATTTGGAGTCTCCTGCAAAGTTCAAGCGCTGAGAGGTCAGGAAAGCGATCCTGATTCCTGGAGAGCTTGGGGGTTAGGGAGGAGCAAATACCTATGGATAAGCTTCAGACTCGGGCAGGGCCAGGACCAGAAGTACCCAATAAAATGGGATAATCCCAGCACCAGCCAGAGAAAGCTGAACAGAAAACTCAACAGAATCTGAATGCTCATTCAACCCTAAGACAGGGCGACAAGGGCTCCCAGTGTCACAGTATCAACTACCAGGTGATCAGGGACCATCACTTTGAACTCCTGAACACATAGTCGTTTTGGGGGGTTGGGGGCGGCACTGCTTCCAAACCTACAAAAGGAGACTACAGAATCCATGTTAGACATTTTGAGGATGAACCCAGCTTGGCGAAGTGGTGGTGAATCCAGAAAATGTTGACTGACTACATTCCCGATTACGTGCTCAAGGCAGAGTCTGTTTTATGCTTAATTAGAAGCTGGAAAAAGATCGTCTAGAAAAAGGTTAGCATCATTTGTTTTGGTGAGGAAACCTTAGGGTAGATTATACAAAGGGGCCGTTGGGAATGAGGAGGAGGGAGGAGGGAGCAGGGAGGAGGAAGGAGGGTTGGGTGTTGGTGGCTGGTGCTTCGTTCTGAATTAGAACGTCTCCTGTCTCAGGGGCTTTGCAAGGACAGTTAGATGAGAAACCAGACTCCTCTGCAACTCCAAGGACTGGCTTGTAAACTGAGTGCAGTTGTTCTTTGGTTAGAGGTTTCATAAGTTTGGTGATCACAGTTGGCAGCTCGTGGGGGAGAGGACGGGGTAGATAGGGAGCTATGGGCGGAGCGACAATGTGTGTTGGTGGGGGTGGGGGTGACGCTAAGACCCGGAGTCAGTCTTTTCAGTCTGTGGCTATAGGCATGAATCGTGCCCAAGCATTTTGTGCCACCTCCCACCCATTTTTAACAGATGTTTCTGAAACGTCCCTGGGGGAATTTCAGGTCCACTTTCTTCACAAGAAACCTCAAGTGACTGGAGCTCTGAGACCGGCTTCGCATCCCTCTCTCCCATGCTTGTTTGGGTTTGAGACGGGTTTATTTCTGTTGCCGGGGGGGGGGGGGCACCTGCACCAGCACTGCTCCTCACCCTCCAGCTCCATCCTCCTGGCTCTTCAGGAGCCAGAGTTGTCCCAGACAGCAACTTGAACCAAAGCCCCATGCCTTTCACTCGCACTACCTGTATTTCTCGATTCCCCAGAATCCTAGGCTGGCCGCTATGAATGTGTTGTGCGTCTCTCGGTGTTGATTTAATACAATGGCACCGTGAACGCAGAAAAAGAAATAGAAGGGCCGGACATATGACTCTCCGCAGTGAAGTCTTTTCGAATAAATAAGAGGCTGAGTTTTCACTGTTGAATGTAAATTCCTTTGAAGTGGAACTAATCATTTCAAGATAGTTCACGTTGTCCTAACAACGCGGGTGAATGGCAAGGGCCCTTCTTTTTGTTAAAGATATGTTTTCTTTCTTTCAGTCAAAACTGATGATGATACCCCTTTCACGCTCTGTCCTCCAGGATCGTAAATCTCCACTCCCAGCTACCCAACCAAACCGTACTTTCAGAAGCCAAGGCCCCGCGGGTGACCGCTTTCAGGAGCGACTAGTTTCACGTCCACTCGCCTCCTGCCAACCCCCAGTGGGTCCCCGGGACTAGAAGCCCACTGGAGTCCACTTCCCGGCCGTAGGGGGCGCTGCGGCCAGGGAGGGAACTGCGGAGCAGCCAGACTCCGCTGGCAGCTGCCTGCTGGACGGGGAAAGTTCTGGGATACACAGATTGCAATTAAACACTAGCAGGATAGATATGGCGACTTCCACACCTTCCAAGTCCCTTGTCAGTCTTCTTCTAGCCCCAGGAATGTGAAAATTTGCACAAAAGCTGTGTTCTTCTAGCCTGCTCTTATAAAGTAGCCAATGCCTACTTGCAAAACAATCCGGTCCAGCCAAGCCGTTGGGATCTTAACTTTTTTGTCTCTCAACGGGGGCCTCCTTTTACAATCCCGAAAACCGTTGCGCCCGTGCCGCTGGCCTCCCGGTCTAAGGGCTCCGTAGCCTGCCCCTCTTTAGATGTCCTGGGACCTCAAGGCCACGGTTTGTGCCCAAGGGGAGGGGGCGGGCTGAATTTCATGGCCTAAGAAAGTACTCTTGTGACTGGAAGCGGAAGAAAGTTGCTTCTAGTTCAACTACTCAGAGGAGCGGAGGTGTGGGGCGAGCACGTGGGTAGCTGGCTTCCCCGTGGGTAGCTCTCATTCTTCTGCCTACTGGAAAAAAAAAAAAAAACAAGAAAACAAAAAATGAGGAAAAGGGAAATGCTTCGGATCTACGAATGTAACTGGTCCTGAACAGTGACACGATTAGGCCGGCCCTGGACTGGTCCTTAGAGGAGCATGGTGAGCGGAAGCTTCTCCAAAGAAACTGGGCACTTGGTGCCCAGCTTCAGTCAGGGCCAGGGTTGGATTCCTGGAGGCCTAGCCCAAGCTTCGTTCATTCCCTTTTCCGACGCTCTAGACGCACTACCCTGTAGAAAATGGTGAAGGGGATTCCTAAATTTTCATTTATTCCCTTTGCATTGCATCTTGCGTCTGCAGAAAAGACCAAGGCCCTGGTCCAGGTCCTAATGTGGACCCTTAGCTTGGGTTTTAAAGCGCTTCTCTGCATTGGGGGCGGGGGGAGGGCGTGATGTTCAGAGGCAGTTTGCTCGTGGCTAGAGATCTTTTAATATAAGAAGCCGGTGCAGCCTCACTAAAGCCAGCGAGCCAGGATGGGGGGGGGGGGCATCCCTCTCCGCCCCACCCCCCGCAGCGGTCTAGGTGGCGTCCTACTGCCTGGCCAAGTCAGCACCGCTGCTCTTGTCCCTCTCTACGTACCTTGCCAACACTGAGGATCCAATTTAGTGGACCCTCAGGATGTCTGTCAGGGGAAACAACTTGGAGAAAGTTCACCAGCTGGGCAACTTCAACGAACTTTAGCTTAGTTTATATTCTGATTACTGAAGCGACTGCTTCTTTCTTTGAAACAAAACGAAACAAAGATTCAAAACCGGAAGACGGTTCTGCTGCTGACTCGGGGAAATGCCCTGGGCCCCGCAGCTGCTTCTACGCTGTCCTTTTATGTCCCAAACACAAAGTTTTCCTGTAAAATATTTGCATGGCTTTCTGGATTAGCGTAGTTTTTGCGGGCATCTTTCTTTCTCCATAAGAGCCAGATTGGTCAAGGTAGCTATGGCGTTCCTGCTTAGAGCTCCCAAATGTCCTTCCGGCCTCAGTCTCTGCATCTCTTAAGGAATGAGACCAGTAACTTTCCACTCCTTGCTTAGTGAAAGGAAACTAGTGTTTAATGAAATACAGTGTTTGCAGCACACAGTAGGTGTTCGAAAGGTCCTTCTTTCTTTGCATACTTTAGGCCCTGAACCTCTAACTCACTCACATACTTGGCTGGTTAAAAAAAAAAAAAAAACCGCGTGAGTCCAAAGGTGTTTCAATTCTTCCTTGTAGCATGAGTTTAAGGTTCCAAGTTCAGAATCTCTGGATAGGGTGCTAGTCTTAGCTACTTCAGCCTGGGAGTCACAACTCAAGGAACAGCGGTTTGGGGCCACTCCTCCCCGCCTAGCCTCCCAGCCTCTAGAGTTAAGGCCTGAGAATGGGTTTAAGGGAGGTCTCCTAGCTCATCAACAAGAGCCTGGGGCAGCGTTTTGCAACTCCGAGTAGGCGGGCAGGTAGACAGGCAACCGGTGTACATCCCCCCCCTCCCCCCGCCACTGCCCAAGTCTGCGTGCTTCAGGCAGAGGGGCCGAACTTGGGGCAGCTGGGAGCCCCGTAGGGAGGCTAGCAACCCTCGGCTGGGTGGAGCTATCCTAGAAGCTCCTGCCCGCGGTCGCCTCAACAGCGGAGGTAACATCTGTGCCCCCTCCCGCTTCCACCCTCCACACCACCTCTCTTCCCCCACCCATTTTTTTTAAAGAAAGAAAAAGAAAAAACAACCTTCCTTTCCCTCCACAATAGACACACCGGGGGGCCTTTTACTTGGCCAATCTCAGGAGTTTCATATGAACTTCATTAAATCAATTACTCGGTGAACACATCACAATTTATTTGCAATTAGTATCAAAATGTCTTACTTTTCTTAATAGGTCGGAGCAGATGTAGCTACAGAAGGGACAACGCGTTTTCGTGAAATCTATCTCTTACAACATATTAAATCTTCTGGTCAGAAGAGAAGGAGAAATTCAAAGGCAGTTTAGAGGAGGAGTAAAAAACCACGCTGGAGACAAATGCGATCCGTGCAGGTGTTGGAGCAGCTTGCGTTATAATTGTATCTAGCGAAAAGGTTGCCTTTATTATCTGTAATGATCTAACAAAAGTCACTGTAATTAAACGTCTGGTTTTCTCCGATGACTGAGAGGTGCGTGTCTGAAAGGCGCCGGGTACAGCAAGGGACTTCAGAAATGGTTAACAAGACGCCTCATTCTTTGAATAGTGGCTTTGTCTTAATGGGGGGGGGGGTTAAAGAGAGAAAGAGAGACAGTTATCTAATTTTTATTACCCCAAAGCAGAGATTTATTGATTGCGACAACAGTTTTATTGTGCTAGGGGAGGGGTTGCTGTAGGTTTACAGAAACTGATTTACTTTCCTTTGGATTTAAATTCATATGCAGCAGCCTCCCTTTGGAAGGTTGGACCTCAGCTCCTGTTAATACCATTAGTGACACAGGATCAAATTTCAAATGAAGCCTGGTGACAATTACAGACGGAAACAGATGCCCTTGGAAATTTAGGTCAAGTGTTCAAGATTCTGGTTTCATGGTCAAGGCTGTCTTGGGGGTAGCCTTGAGGAGACCTTCATAAATCTGTCCTCTCTGAACTGGGGATGAGTCTTGTAGGGGCGGGGTGTGTGTGGGGGAAGAATTTATTTAGAGGGGTCTTAGGTCACTGAAAAAAAAAAAAGAAGACAAGCCAAAGCGTTGTAAAGTTGGGCAAGTGTGCTGGCTGGACAGTGTGTGTGTGTGTGTGTGTGTGTGTGTTTGTGTGTGTGCGCGCGCGCGCGCGATGATCCATGCCCAGGACTCTGCAGGGAAGAACTGAGCTTGCCCCAGCGGGAGAGGCTTGAACCCCAGCAATCTACTTAATCCCTTGCAGGCACACACCTACACCTTGCCTCAGCCTTAGCGCCTTTTCCTAACCCATCCACGAAATGGGAATCAAATCCTTGGCCTGCTCTTTTGGGAGTGTGGCTTCGGAGGATCGGGGTCTAATGAATTTGAAAGCGTCGCGGAGTTGTTATCATCAAGGTCCAGCCCCTTTTTTAGTCACTTGCCCCTCTGCTACACGCAAAGGACATCCTGTCTCTCCCCCTCTTCCTGGCGGGAACCTTCTTTGAGAGCTTTCGGGCTTTGGCGCTGGCAGCACCCACGCCTTCCTTGGAGTTATAAAACACCGGGCTCTTTGCACCCGGCTCTTGGTTCCAACCGATGTCTTTGAGCGTGGCGATCTTTGGGGTTTACGTCCCTCTGGTGGGTGTTTTCTACTTGACAACTCTTTTAAAGATGCAGAACCATATTTTATTTACTGCCTACTATAAATTATTTACTAGCAAGCTGAGGTAATTCCATTAAAGCTGCTCGGTTTGTTTATACTAAATAGTTATCTGGGGACTCCTTGCTCAGTTTGGAGCTCCGAGGCTCCGGGAAAGTAGGCACGACCGCAAGGGCAAGACTCCCACGAAAAGGACGGGATACTTTGGAAACGAAAACATCGTTATTTTTCTTTATGAATCATTAAAAATTAAGTATAATTTAGCAGTCGTTATTGTTGTGAATTGTCATTGCCGGCCCTGCTTGCTGACTTCCCTGCTAGCTCCTTTACCCTCGCCTACAGCCCCACCCAGCCCGTGTTATAGAGAGTTTTCCACTTAATAGCAGGATGACTTCTTTCAAGGAACCAAGTTCACAGCGGCATCAACAGATTTTTTTTTTTGGTGGGGGGTGGGGGAGTGTGGTATTTAGGGGGAGGAATAAGTGTGAGGCCCTAGCTGGGTTGAGGGGACGGGGTGGGGAAGGGTAGCCCGGAGCTCTAGCCTTGCCTGCTGAGCTAAGAAAGAATGCTCGGCGAACTTTGCCTCTGGTCCCTTCCCCCAACCGTGTTACCCGGCAGAAAAGAATAGGGAAAAAAAAAAACACCCTGAGGGAAGGCACCAGGCTTTATAGATCCGCTCTGTGTGTTGTGTGCCTGTGTATGTCTGTGTGGGTGAGCGCCCTTGAGGGTAGTATACAGGCGTGTGCGTGGATGTGTGTTTGTGAGCTCACACATATTAGTGGTGACAGTTGGGATGTTTCTATTTGTTCTGACTCTGTGCACTGTGTGTTCTAAAACAATTGATTTGTGTTTCCATGTTGGGACTTAAGTGGAAACATCAAACAAACTGAGAAATACACTGACCTTTGGAGAGGTTGGAGGGGGTTGGACAACTGAACCTTAAATGAAATTCCCATCTGAATTCTCTGCTTTGAGTTATTCTGGGCTTAGAAGAGGGGAATGATTTGTGTGGAAGTCTTTTGTTTTGTTTTATTGTTTATTTGAGTTTGTGGGGTTTTTTGAGGGGACTCTGGAGGAATGGAGTAAAAGAGTAGGAGTCTCACACCTGGCTTTTCACAGAAGGAGTTCAGAATGGTTGAGTTGTTCCTTCCTGTAAGACAGGAAGATATCCGGACAAAAAGCCAGGTCTCTAAAGCAAGTTGGGAGTGTGCACAATAAACAGAAAGGACACTTATTTCATAATTTGTTTTCTATTTTGTCTTTCAGCTCAAACAGAGATGCAAGGCAGGACAGAGCAATCCTGCAGGTCTCAGTGAGTGAAATACCCACTGTTCTTCATTATAGAATTGAAAGGTGGGAATTAACCAAAGCAGTCAGCATATCATCTTGGTATTTATAGTAGTTAGGTTCCCCAACAATTTAATTCCCAATGACATAATTTTACCATTTGAAGATTCTAGTTTTTATAACGTAGATATCTTTATTAATTTAAATTCTGCTTTTATCAAAAAAGATCAGAAAATATACCATGAATGAACACCTCAAGGATGCAAACATGTATCAGGCACATTGTGATAGTGAAGATGGTGTCCATACTGTGAATAATGAGTCAAACACAGCAGACTAAGTACATTTGACTTAGTCCCATTTATAGAGCCTTTCTTTAAAAAATGATGTAATTGGCATAGCATAAAATTAACCATATTTAAATAAATATTTTGGTGATATGCAGTACACTAACCATTTTACAACCCCCAAGTTAAAAAACACATTGATTTACCAAAAGGAGAACCTTGTGCTCGGGTGGTCCTTACTTTGCCTCTCTCAACCTCAGATAAGGTTTTTATTACTATTTTATTTCTTAAAAAGCAGAATTTCTCCATGTTAGCATCCGCTTAAAGTCTATTATATCACAATCTATTTCATACTGCTCTAGCTACAGATACAAAGAGAGAGGGGATAAACGACATAATCTACTTATTTGTATTTGTTCTAGAAGCCACTAGGCTTCCAGCCACTAGGTATTTGCAATATGAGTCTTTTTAATGAGTGGTGGATCCCTGGGCAACTCTTAACAAATACTTTGGTAGTCATTGTAGGAGGGACATGGGTTTGAGGCAACAGTTAATCTTGCTGTTATCTATAGAAAGTGGATTAGAGTGGCATTTTCTCCTTTGAAATGTAATTCATAAAGTTTAACAAAGCAATGGTTCTAGTCAACCTTTTGGAAAAAGAAAAGAGTGTGAGGATGGGTTGTAGCAAACCATTTGTTTCTGGTCATCAAAACTGTGCCCTGAATTCAGGAGAATGAGTAAACAATGTGTCTGGCTTAGAAGAGCCAGAGTCTCATCTCCTTCCTCTTGTGGGAGCTAATGCCTTCACTTGTTACACCCAGGCTCACCACAAAGCTGGAAGGAAATATGATTGTGGCTTAAGAATTTTAATCAAAACTTGAGGCTACTATTCATGTAAGCAGGCCCTCAATATCCATGGAATTTGGAGAAACTTTCTATAAGACAGCAGTTAGGTCAGAGTCATGAACTCAGACAGATTTTTTTCAGCTCTATTTACCTCTCTGCATTACTGTAGAATTAAGGAGCAAAGAATGTATTAGTGGGCAGAAGCCTGGGTGGCCAGTCCTGTAGGTTAACATTTTCCTTCATACAATTTAGAAGATGATAATTGTCAGAAGAGCGTGCTGATGCTGACCCAGGCTGAATACTGCAAAAGACATACTTTACACTGAAATTTTGGAGTACTCCATCACAAGAAAGAAATGCAAAGTTATACCTCAACCTATTCTGTCCATTTTAGCATATCCTTTCAATGAAACCTGTTTCCTTTTTTGGCCTTAAACATGTTTTTATCTACATCAGAAGTTTTCAAACTTTTTACTAGTGACATTTTGAGCTCTGTGTGTGAACTGTCCTATACTTTCTGAGATATTTCTGAGCATTCTTTATGTCTTACTCACAAGATATGAGCGACCACACATCTCTTATTATCTGTGACAAAAGTAGACCCAGGGACTGACAAATATTTTCTCAGGACCAAGAATGTCCCAAGTTGAGAAATAGTTTTACAGAACAAAGTTATGTTTAATTTTGAGTTAAATATTTTTGTGTGTCAGAACTGGGGGTTTTATATATGCTAGGTAAGGGCTCTACCAATTACATTCCTGATCCCCAACTGTTGTTTTGTTATATAAACTCGGTAAAACATAATCTTAGGTCAGTGAAGATCACAACGTTTCTTTATTTATTTTATAAGGAGGTTGTTCAGACCACAGGTATTACTTACTATAAACCACTATCTCTGAGATTTCAGGACCCCAGGTTCTTTCCTTGTGGAAAAGCCATCCCAAGATCCATGAGAGTTGAAGTTGGAAGTTTAAAGTTCAGTCACATAGCACTTGTCTAGTATATATGAGGCCACTTGGACTATCCAATAGTGCACTATCCAATAGTGCAAATTAAAAATAAAACAAAATGGGGTTCACGTAAGGAACAGGCAACTAGCATTTAGTACAGTTCATGGCACACAGTGGGAAAGTAATACATACATTAGAACATACTAATTACTATGGTTAATCACCAGATGCTTACTGAGCAATGGTTATGGGTGTTGTCCTCTTCTTATCTGTAATACTCCACAAGCTGTGACTGATGTCTTTTGTTAGGGCCCAACATTCCTTATTAAGGCAGTCACCAATGAGCCATGACAGCTCTTCTAAGGAGCTCTATCACTGTGTCCTTGGTCCTCAGAGCTCAGTCATTTTATCATGGGCCAATCTCTTAGGTTCTCAACACCACACACATGCTCTCTTCTAGTTCCTGTGACTCAGGGCCAGCTAAGTACAAAAAGCCCCTTAGCATTGCCCTTAGCACAGCTGGGAGACCTGACATTTTCCCAAGAGAGCTTTACTAATCACCAAGAAGAAACAAAAAGAGAAAGAGCATAAAAATAGAGTTCTAAAACAGGCTTCTGACACTTTTACCTAGTAAATGTCTCAGCCTTCCAGGCTCCAAGTCTCATTTTAACTAAATTCTACTGTAGTAGCTAACTCCTAGGAAAACAAGTACTTACTCATTTAACAAATTGTGATGGGTCACTCTGGAAATCAGTCTGGCAGTTCCTCCGAAAACTGGGCACCTCACTTCCAGAAGATCCTGCTATACCACTCCTGGGCATATACCCAGAAGACTCCCCACCATGTAATAAGGATACATGTTCTACTATGTTCATAGCAGCCCTATTTATAATTGCCAGATGCTGGAAAGAACCCAGGTATCCCTCAACAGAAGAGTGGATGCAAAAAATGTGGTATATCTACACAATGGAGTACTATTCAGCCATTAGAAACAATGAATTCATGAAATTCTTAGGCAAATGGATGGAGCTAGAGAATATCATACTAAGTGAGGTAACCCAGACTCAAAAGGTGAATCATGGTATGCACTCACTAATAAGTGGATATTAACCTAGAAAACTGGAATACCCAAAACATAATCCACACATCAAATGAGGTACAAGAAGAAAGGAGGAGTGGCCCCTGGTTCTGGAAAGACTCAGTGAAATAGTATTCAGCAAAACCAGAACGGGGAAGTGGGAAGGGGTGGATGGGAGGACAGGGAAAGAGAAGGGGGCTTACGGGACTTTCGGGGAGTGGGGGGCTAGAAAAGGGGAAATCATTTGAAATGTAAATAAATTATATCGAATAAAAAAAAAAGGAAAAAAATTGTGATGGGTGTCATGAAGACAAAGAAATCAGAAGATGCTGCCTAATGATGATCTGGTAGAAGAACTTTCTAGACAAAAGGAACAACAACTGTAAATCCTAGAAGCAGGACTAGACAAAATTAACATTACAGTAAAACTCTCTACTATATTCTAAGCATTATTTGAACAACCTTTCATTAAAAAAAAAACCCTCATCCAATTCCTCCAATCCCATGAAATAGATATCATTATTTCATTTTACAGATGTAGATAATTGAGGTACAAAAACTTAAGTCACAGTTACATGGTCAAGACCAAGTAGTCTGATTACAGAATTCAGTAGATAGCAATCACAACATGGCATTGCTTGTGACATGGTGTGGGTCAAGAGAAGTGTGCTTTGTAGGAACACTGGGGAGTCACAGCCACTTCCCCATCCATGAGAGATGTTTATAGGTCTTTTAAAGGAAATGTCTTTGTCAGTTGAGAAAGGTGGGCCCTGAATTTTTAGCCACTGAGTGATATGATCTGGTATGTATCTTCACACAATCACTTGGTTTCTTCTTGAAAACAGACTGTAGGGGCCAGGAGTGAAGTAAGAAGGCCCACTTGCTGGTGTTACTTTTATCTAGATGGGAGATAACGAGGACCCTGACCAAGACAATGACAATGGGCAGAAGTAGAGGGAATGGGCAAGTACTCTGGAGACAGAGTTAATCCAACTTCATGGGAAAGCAGATGAGGAAAGATAGCGAGAAAGGAATCATACCAGATCAGTGATGACTGACAGGCTTGGCTTTGAGCAATAAGGTGGAAAGCAGAGAGGTAAGCTCTTATCCTGTTCTGTAGCCATGCAGATGGTTAGAAGCCATTTTACCTTCCTGACCTCTAGGAACTGTTCATCACACTGAGTCCTTGTTCCTTTTCCAAGACAAATGCCAACAGTATTTCCCCTGTCTCCTAGAATTCTCAGAGCACCTAAATTCTATCCACTCCAGGGTTCAATTTGAGCAAACACATATTTTAGAGTTAGTTTACGTGGCCGATATCAATGACAAAACAATCCTGAGGTGGTGTTTCGTCCATACTTAAAGCATCCTAGGTTTTGTTAATCTGGATACTGTCTCTGAGCCCTCTGGTTAGTCTGGCTAAAGGTTTATCTATCTTGTTGATTTTCTCAAAGAACCAGCTCCTGGTTTGTTGATTCTTTGTATAGTTATTTTTGTTTCAACTTGGTTGATTTCAGCCCTGAATTTGATGATTTCCTGCCTTCTACTCCTCTTGGATGTTATTAGCTTCTTTCTGTTCTAAAGCTTTCAGGTGTGTTGTTAAGATGCTAGTGTATGCTCTTTCCAGTTTCTTTTTGTAGGCACTCAGAGCTATGAGTTTTCCTCTTAGCATGGCTTTCATTGTGTTCCATAAATTTGGGTATGTTGTGCCTTAATTTTTATTAAATTCTAAAAAGGTTTTGATTTCTTTCCTTATTTCTTCCTTGACCAAGGTATCATTGAGTAGAGCATTGTTCAGCTTCCATGTGTATGTGGGCTTTCTGTTGTTTTTTTTTTTCTATTGAAGATCACCCTTACTCCATTGTGATCTGAAAGGAGGCATGGGATTAGTTCAATCTTCTTATATCTGTTGAGGTCTATTTTGTGACTAATTGTATGGTCAGTTTTGGAGAAGGTACCATGAGGTGCTGAGAAGAAGGTATATTCTTTTGATTTAGGATGAAATGTTCTATAGATATCTATTAAATCCATTTGGCCCAAAACTTCTGTGTCTCTATACCAGTTCTGGGCATATACTCAGAGGATTCCCCAGCATGTAATAAGGACACATGCTCTACTATGTTCATAGCAGCCTTATTTATAATAGCCAGACGCTGGAAAGAATCCAGATGTCCCTTAACAGAGGAATGGATACAGAAAATGTGGTATATTTACACTATGGAATACTACTCAGCTATTGAAAACAATGAATTCATGAAATTCTTAGGCAAATGGGTGGAACTAGAGAATGTCATCCTGAGTGAGGTGACCCAATCACAAAAGAATGCACACGGTATGCACTCACTGATAAGTGGATATTAGCCCAGAAGCTTGGAATACCCAGGAAACAATTCCCATATCAAATGATGCCCAAGAAGAAGGAAGGAGAGGCCCCTGGTCCTGGAAAGACTCAGTGCAACAGTCTTCCTCAGTGTAGGGGAATACCAGGATAGGAAAGCCGGAAGGGGTTGATTGGGGAACAGGGGGAGGGAAGAGGGCTTATGGGACTTTCGGGGTGGGGGGATCCTGGAAAAGGGAAAGCATTTAAATGTAAATAAAGAATATATCGAATAAAAAAAGAAAAAACCCCAAAGCATCCTAGGAGGCTTTAGATGACACCATTTTTCATGTATATACAGTAAAGTGCAAGAAAGGAAGGGCCATCGATTCTAGAATCAGACACATCTAAGTCCCTCACCCAACATTACTGTTTGCATCACCTAAAAATAATTCCACAAACAGAAACAACAACCTCCTAAAAAGATGATGATGATGATTATTATATTTATAAGCCACTGCACAGACTTTTCTACCAGCAATTAGAGGCAGTAATACAGATAAACCACTAATGTTGGAATGACAAATTGTATTGTCCTAGATATACTGGCAGATGTCCCAGGGAAAGTCACTGAAACTCTTATCCAGTTTCCTTGTATGTAAAATGGGGTGCCCAGTGTCACTAATTGCACAAAAATATTGACTGCAAAGCATAAATGAGTAATGATCAAAAAACACTCAGAGAAATGTCTGAAAGAATAAAACATATCTTCCATTCCTGAAAACTGGGAAACACAATATAACACAGTATGGTTAGTAATCTAATTTGCACATGAATGATTAGGGTAAAGTTCAAGTGACAAAAACTTCTAAAAAAAGTTAAAAAAAAAAAAACCCTAAAGTCTGCCATTTAGTCTTAAGTTATTAAAAAACTGGAAATTCATTGTGAGCAAAAACAATGGCATTGCAGGGAACCAGCTCAAATGCGTGGCTAACTGCCAGGATATGTGTGCTGTGGTTTCAAATGTTTATTACCTAACCCACACTTTAACCTTGACATGCATAGTAGAAATATCACATTCAATTCTAGATTTACAAACTTAAGTCTCCTCTGTATCACAGAAAAAAATAGAAACAAAAATGAAATGCTTTTGTGCTGGGTGCTATAATGAGTCAAATATTTATTTTTTAAAAATTGAAAATAGATAAGCATCATACATGAGAGAATATTTGTATATTATACTTATGAATATAATTTATTAGTAGAGTTGCAACAACAATAAAAAGTATAGTTTTGTCAAAAGTATTTGCAGTATTGGCAAATGTTGAAATGCTGTTTCAGTTCTAGTTTTCATCAGTGGCCATACCCCATCCTGACGTGCCAGATCCCAGGGATATTTTTGGTAAGCTGCTTAAAATTATAAGTCAAAGGAAGTGTATTAGTCTGTAATAAAGGGTCCTGAAGTCTTAGAAATAAATGCTTGTGGTTTACCTTCATCAGAGTTGATAAACCGCCGCTCTCTACTGAAAGCTTCAGCCTCCCTTGCAGTGTCCTCCCAAGTGCTGAGGGTTACTCTGTCACTGAACTTGCCCACTTTTAAATTATTTAAGACCTGTGTAAGATCCATGGAGGCAAGTATTAACAACTGATACAGCCAGATAAAGGCTATCTATGTTTGTTTTTGTACTTCACAATTTTCAAAAGGAAGTGCTAGAGAAATGTAAAATAAATCTAAATGGAAGTTCAAAGGAGCTATAAACATTTCACCACATATAAAAAATAAAATTTCATAAGTAAAAAAATGTGAATTGGCAAAATGTAAATTTGATTTATTTTGAAATATATAGATTTATGATTGACCTAAAATAATGTTCTGAAAAGTAGATTTTGAATTTTATTAAACTAGCCTTTTTATTGCTTTTGAAAATATTTCATATCCTTCCCCTTCTGTGGTCATCCCTTCCACAGTTATTTATTGAGCACTGCTACCACAGCTAGCAATTATTTAGATGCTCTGTGAGATACAAAGACCTATAAGCCATGGCCTGCGCCCTCAAGGAATTTACAAGCTAGAAGCAGTATCACATTCTTCAAAAAGAATTCTTTGACAGTGTAAACAGAAACTATAAGCTTATAAAAGAAAGCCAGTAAATCTACTCCAGAAGTCCATGTTGCAACTACTGCCACTGATTCTCCACTGAATCCTTCCTCTAAAACAGAGACAAATGTCTCTGTCTTGAGTCATATGCCACTGTCTTGGGGCTCCCTTTCCCATTCCTTCCTTTTCCTTCATCTTTATCTCTATAAAATGCTTGACAGTCATTTATTGCTTTATGCTTTTAAATAATAGAAAAGATAGAACATTGGTTTTCAGCCATTCTAATGCTGCAGACCTTTAATACAGACCCTCATGAGGTGACCCTCAACAATAAAAATTACTTTCTTTGCTACTTCATAACTGTAATTTTGCTACTGTTATGAGTCATAATGTAAATATCTGATATGCAGGACATTTGATATGTGACTCCTGTGAAAGGACATGCGACCTCCCAAAAGGGTGGCAACCCACAAGTTGAGACTCTGAGATAGAAAGATTAAGTGTACTTGTCGTATGCATACTTTAAAAATTTAAAAAGTTAGCTTTTTATAATTATTATTTTTCTCAAGTAGCATCTCACTATTACTTGGCTGGTTTGGAACTCACTCTGTAGACCAGGCTGGCCTCAAACTTACAGAAAGCAGCCTGCCTTTGTCTCCTGAGTGTTGGGATTAACAGTATGCGCCACCATGCTCCAGTATTAGATTTTTCTTAAATATATTATGACTGATAATTAATACATCTTTTACAGCTGATGCTTAATTGCTGCCATTATTTTCATAGTATATATGTTTGCTTCTCGTTACTTTCAATTAACCTTTTAGCACTGTTGAATTTAAAGTGTATCTCTGTAAGCAGAATATCATGTAATTTTTAGAATCAAATCATCTAACTTTTATCCTTTAGGAGCACATGAGCAACAAGCAGAATGTTGATTAGTGAAATTAGTCAGATTTTTGTCTCCCATTTATTATTTTCTTACCATATGTTTTGTATCTCTTGTTCTTTTATGATTCTTATGTTATATGCTTTCTTCTGTACTATTTTAGTGCACATGCCATTTCCTTTATGATATTTTTAAGGAACTTATTTTCTTAGTGGCTGCCCTGGAAGTAAAAATAATATCTTGCCCTATTAATCTAGTTCAGATTACTAGCAACAAAATTTCAATGGCACATAAAACCACTTCTGTTAAATTCCCCTTTGTTCTCCTTCCTTCTCTGTAATGTTATTGACATATGAATTACTTCATTCATTGTGTGTTCTTCAAAACAAGTCATAATTGTTTTATGCAATTGTCTTTCAAGATAAGAGAAAAAAGAGGTGTGGATATGAATACACTTTAACTACACTATTTGGAAATTATCTGTACACACTTTCAATAATGGCTATAGTAATGAGGTAGAAGGTGAGCCAGAAAATTGGAAATTAAAGAACCCTAAACATAAACTAGAATTTTCATATACCTATAGGATACTCCCAACAATACTGGAGAATATGTAACCTTCTCTAGTGTAAATGGAATGTTCTGTATTAGTTAACATTATTAAGCTAAGTAATGTTAGATAAACAAGTTGCAGAATAAAAAATAAAAGGTTATTATTTGTGTATAAAATCATGAAACATGTTGTCTGCCCATAGTGTGATAATAATAGAAAAAAAAACTATTGGAGAAATTTCAAATATACAATAGAAATGAAAAAATAAAAATCTCTAAAAACTTTTAGGTGATCATACAAAGTAATGAGTTTCATTAAATCTCTCTCTCTCTCTCTCTCTCTCCTCTGTTTTTTTTTTTTTTTTTTTTTTTTTTTTGGATTTGGGTTTTTCGAGACAGGGTTTCTCTGTATAGCCCTGGCTGTCCTGGAACTCACTCTGTAGACCAGGCGGGCCTCAAACTCAGATATCCGCCTGCCTCTGCCTCCCAGAGTGCTGGGATTACAGGCGTGTGCCACCACCGCCCGGCCATTTCTCTCTTCATATACATGTGTGTGTGTGTGTCTGTGTGTTTAAAGAATGTACTTCCAAATCAATGAATCCAAAAGGAAATCATAAAATGCTTGCAGACAAAACAAAACATAACTTATCCAACTTCATGAAATAACATATATATATGTGTGTGTGTGTGTGTGTGTGTATAAAACAAATATATATATATATATATTTGAAAAAATAGCTTTCAGGCTACATATACAGCTTAGTTATAGAGTACCTATTTACCTTGCACAAAACTTAAATCAATAACAACTGATAACCTAATATCTACAATGATCTAGAACCATTAATCTAAATGTTGACCAGAAAACCAGTGAAAAACCAAGGTATATGGAAAACAAACAAAATAAAGGTATATGTTTATCATGAATATATGAGTAAATATACATTCATATATATGAAATAAAATAGAACATTGAGGAAAACCAACACATTAGAAAACTTACTCATGACAGAGAAAGTTTAGGCCCATGTAGAACTGAACTAGAAGTGTCCACATTATCTAATTGGTGAACACAAAATGGTTTGCGGCATCTACATTTAATGAATTCTTATTTGTTCCCCCAAAGCAAAGTGCTGATATATGTTTGAGTGAATCCTGAAAACACTACACTAAGAAAGAAGCCAGACAAGATAGGCCGTATAGTGTATGATTTTATCCATATGAATCTCCCAGAGAGGCCAAATGGATAGCCAGAAAACACATTAGACATTGAAACGAGCTGACAGTGGGGCACAGTTGGGAGCAATGGCCAATGAATGTGGTGTTTCTTTGAGGGGCTATTAAATGTTTTAAAACTAGTGGAGATGGTGGCATAGTATGTAAATATACCCAAAGTCACTGAATGGTGCACAATATATGGACAGAAGCTATAATCCATAAATTCTATCTATCTATCTATCTATCATCTAATTTTCTGTTTATGGTGGTTTGCATATGCTTAGAAGGTATGTCCTTGTTGAAGGAAGTGTGTTATTGTGGGGGTGGGTCTCCTCTTATGATTAGGCTCCACTCATTGTGGAAGAGAGAGCTTCTTCTTAGCAGTCTGAGGATGCCAGCCTCCCCTAGCTGCAGTCAGATCAAGATTCAGAACTCTCAGCTTCTCTTGTGTCATGTCTGCCCGCATGCTGCCATGCTTCCCCCCATGATGATAATGGACTGAACCTCTGAACTGTAAGCCAGCTCCAATTAAATGTTTGCCTTTATAAGAGTTGCCTTGGACATGATTTTTCTTCATAACAATGGAAGCCCTAACTAAAACACTATCTATAGAAACCTGCCTGCATAGAACTTGTACATCCATGGTTATTGAAGCACTAGTCACAAAAGCTAAGTTATAGAATCAGCCCAGATGCCTAGCAATATAGGAATGAATGAATAAAGAGTGCCCCCCCCACTCAAGGACACACGCGCGCGCGCGCGCACATGAACACACACACACAATGTAGTTTTATAAAGAAGAACCAAATGATGTCATTTGCAGGAGCTAGATGGAACTGGAGGTGATCATGTTTAACAAAGCAAGCCAGGCTCAGACAGAAAAATACATGCTTACTTGCATAGGTAGAATCTAGATCTTGCTAAAACACTTGAAAGTAGAAATGGGACAACATGGAAAGGAGAGGGAGAGGAAGAAGGGAAACACGAGAAGGTAGTAGGAGGTGAATATAATCCGTGGGTATAGTGTGTATATACAAAAGAAAATCTCATAGTAAAGCCCAATATTTTGTCTAGTTCATATACACTAATTCAAAACATGGAAATGAGATAGCACAGTGGACCCAATAAATGTGTATAGTTGTTTCATATTGAAATGAAAAAATAATGAGAAAAATCATATAGGGAATGACTAATAAAACCAAATTGTCTGAATGTGAATTCTGCCTATTGACAATGACATTCACACAGCTATCTGTGGCTGATTCACTAATTAGTTCCAATTCTCCACTGTATCAGTAGTTTTAGTATATAATGACACCACAAGGAAAACTGACTTCCCCATCTCATAGCAGCTATCAAATACCCAAAGTACCTAAGTTAGTGGTAAGGTTCCTGCCCTCTTTTTTTCTCTACAATGCAGGAATTTTGTCTGGCTTGAGTCTGCACAGCCATGCATATACTCATATTCACTGTGTGTTCACATGTGCAGCTGCCCTGGAACGTATGTTTTTAAAATCCAAAATAGAGGTTGATGGTAGTGCACACCTTTAATCTCAGCATTTAGGGGACAGATTTCTGTGGGTTTGAGGTCAGCCTGGTTTGCAGGGTGAGTTCCAGGACAGTCAAAGCTACACACAGAGAAACCCTGTCTTGAAAAACAAAAACAAAACAAAACAAAACAAAAAAACAAAGCAAAACAAAAGAGCCTTAAAACAATACATTCCAGTGACCTTGGTGATATGTCTGATTTCTTTTGGTTTTCACATCTCTAAAATATGAATGATAATACAACTTACCTCATAACATTGTTATGAGGAATAAAACATGATGTTGTTAGCATATTTAAAATAGTGCCTTGCATATAATGAATGCTACTTAAGTATTTGCAAATACTAATAAATGCATATCTGTACAGTTGTTTAGAGTGGTTTCTTTTCACTATGGTAGAAAAAAAGGATGCTTTACTTAAAGGTATTAAATCAAAGCAATTCCATTTTTAAAAGTTTGTTATTCAAAAATCACGCTTTCAAAGGTGGGATGATTGCTTAAACCCCTTCAAAGACACCCTCATCG
Source organism: Apodemus sylvaticus (assembly GCF_947179515.1). Taxonomy (NCBI): domain Eukaryota; kingdom Metazoa; phylum Chordata; class Mammalia; order Rodentia; family Muridae; genus Apodemus; species Apodemus sylvaticus. Next base: position 135,008,352 of record NC_067495.1, on the reverse strand, counting down.
TGGGCTTTCAGTTCAATCATTTCTCTGTGCAAAACGGAGTTTCTGTGTGGTAGGAACAGGACAGCAGGTGGTGGTAGTATAAAACATAAGAGCAGCTTCATAGCTGGAAAGGAACAGCAGCCGAAGTGTCCGAAAGCTGTTCATAATGGTAATTCGATCAAGAATCCAGGTGTGTGAGCTGATTTCTGAGCGGCCACCACTGTCACATGAGCATAGATTTTTAGTCATATCACGGTTCTTTCTTTTCCCTGATGTAGTCTAACTGCCCAGTTGTGTATTATGACTGAAATACTCGGCTCACTCAGCAAGTTTGCTAACGCCTCAAGCAGCATTCAACACCACACTTGGGATTTGTACAAGGGCTATACGTATTCCCTCACCTCAGTAGCTTTGCCTTTTGATTTTAAAGGGGCAAAAATTGATCCACACTTGAAAACAAATGAGAAAAAAATAGTAAGTATAGACAAACCCAGCCTGTTCAGCACCTCTTCTCGATGAAGAAAACCATTGGATTGCTTTCTTATAAAGCCTGCCTTGCACAAAGTGTGTTTAATCAATGCCTAATATGATTAACTGGTCATTAGCTGTATCCTAGGGTATCCATCCATACCTCTAGGATCCTTTAATGTGCCTTCCAGCTCTGGAGAGTCTGTACTGGGTACCAATGTTCTATTGAGTCTCATTGTGAGAATGGGGTATGAGATGGTACACCCCCCCCCACCACACACACACGCATGCATACACGCACATACACACAGACTTATGTATATTATTTGCAGATAGTTAATGATATGATTCCTTATGATTTTTTTCAGACATCCTTACTCTCATTTAACTCTCAATCTGTCTTATCTCTTGTACTAATTAGAGACCCTTGGTTTTCCTGTGTCCCACATAGATCACTACTCCTCTCTCTATTGCTTTCCCACCCCTCCACTCTTTCTACTTTAAAAAAGTAAGATCTTTTTACTTTCTTGGTTTCTGCAGTTTAGGCTATATTCTCACATCTGAAGATTTGGAGCTAGGAGCCTCCTATGAGACAGAACATGTGACATTTATCTTTTGGGGTCTTGGTTATCTCAATCAATGTGATCTTTTCTACTTCCATTTATTTACCTCTAGATTTCCTAATTTTTTTTTTTACAGCTTAATAGTATTCCACAGTGTATATGTAGTACATTTTCTTTATGTATTTGTCAGTTAAAGGACATTCAAGTTGTCACTATTCCCTTGAGAGGGTGAATAGAACAATGAGGATGATTGAGCTTGTGTTTGTGGAGTAGGATATTGGAGTGAATGGTATATCTCAGTCCTATGGTAGATTGATTTTTTTTTTTTTGAGCACTCTTCCCAATTATTTGCTAAGTGGCTGGACCAGTTTGCTATTCTACAAACAGTGACTGTGATGCTCCTTTTTCTCCACATCCCTTCTAGCATTTATTGTTTGGTCATTTTTCTGGTCTTTGCAATTCCAACTGGGGTTACATGAAATCGCAAAGATGTTTTGATTTGCATTTTTTCAGTTGCTTGGAATGATGTATATTTTTTAGATATTTCTTAGCTATCTTTTCCTATGTTCAGGTCCCTAGCCCCCTCTTTTTTTTTTTTTTAAATTAGTTGGGTTTCTTTTTGTTTGTTTATGGCTGTTTGTTTTTTGAATTCTTTGTATTCTGGATATTAATCCTCTGTCATATGTATAGCCGACAAAAATTCACTCCCAATTTCAGAGTTCCTCTTTACCTGATTTTTGTTATTTGTGAAGAATCATTTTGGTTTTGTACAGTCTAGTGTTATTTATAATAACACAAAATCATAACTGATAAAGTTGTCCAACAGCAGAGCAAATAGTTAAATAAAATGTCACAGGAAATGAGGAGACAGAGTACTGGCAGAACACTATCCATCAGTGAGATTTACTGGAATGTAAAACATCTCACCCTTGTAGTAGACTACATCTTCTTAAATTTAAATGGGACATTGCCAGGGTACAGCATAAGCTAGGCCACAAAAGAAGCATCAACTAATCTGAAAAGACCAAAGTCATTCAAAGCATCCTTCCAGACCACAGCAGAAGGAGACTGTAAGTCAATAACAGTAAATCTAGAGTCTCCAGGAGTGTGTGGTAATGAAACATCATACTTTCCCCAAACAAATGGGCAAAGAAGGAATTACAAAGGATCAGAAAGAATTCAGTGACAATGCAAATCAAAACACAGCACACTAGAACCTACGTAGGGCAGTGAAGGCAGTGTCAGGGAAATTCTCGTAACACACAGTTATGTGTGCAACAGTGGCAAGATGTCAGGTAAGCAACATAATTTCATTCCTTGAATAACTACAGAAAGATGAGCACATTAACCACACAAACAGTAAAAGGGAAGGAATAGTAAATACCACAGTTAATACAAAATGAAAAGCTCTGTGAAAAGATCAGTATACTTAACAAGCTGTCAGATGTTATGGAAGCAAAGAAAGATAGAGCACACAAACACTTAGTATTGGTAATGAACTTGTGAGCCAGGATTTGTGGTTTAATCCCAACTATTGGGGAGACTGAGGGAAAAGGATTGTGAGTTGAATATCTTCCTGATGTACAGAGTGAATTAAAGGCCATTTTAGTCAACTTAGTGCGAGCCTGCCACAGAATAAAAGGTAAAGAAAAAAAAATGCCTAGCGTGCATGAGGTCCTGAGTTCAATCCCAGCAGTCACAAAGGGAAGGAAAGGAAAGACACTGGGGCAAGAGTGGATTGTCGTAAGCTGTAGGCCATCTTGGGATACATAATAAGTCCCAGACCAGCCTGAGCTACGGAATGAGACCTTGTTTTAACCCGCTAACAAAACAAAAAGAATAGAAACAAAGAAATGTTGGCAAAGTTTTAGTGAAATTGGAACTCTCAAGCGTTGCTGGTGTGTGTGGGGGGGGGGGAGGGTATAAACTAAAGTCATTATGGAAAATGCCTTAATAGTTTCTAAAAATTCTAAACATAATGTATCATATGGCTTTAGTAATTCTAATTCTGGATACAAACTCAAACTGAGAACAAGACTCAAGTAGATACTGATATGCCCATATCCATTGTAGTGCTTTTCACACTAGCGAAAAGGTAGAAATTACATGTGTCTGTCAGCATATGAATGGATGGAACAATATAGGTTATATATATGTAGTACAATAGTCTTCAGCCAAAATAAGAAGGAACAAAGATGTGGATTGAGATAGACCTCAGTTTAAGTGATAGAAGCCAGAACCAAGAAGGTAATTGTTCTATGATGCTACATATGTAAAAAGACCGACAATAGGTAAACTTAGAAATATATAAAATATCTTAAAGGTGATCAGATGTTTGGGAAGGAAACTGAGGTTATCACTTGGTGCTTAGAATCTTTGTGAGGAGTAATGGGAAAGTTTCAGAAACATCTAGTGGAGACAATTGTACAACACTGAAAATATAATCAGTGCTGTAGAACTATAATGTTAAGATGCAGGCTTATAAACTAAATGTTGCATGCTGTCACTCACAATTGGCAGATTATCAAAGGTTGATATCGTAGAAGTAGATAGAAGATAGGGCACACTAGAGGCTGGCAGTGGTATGGGGACAGGTGGCATAGAGAAGGAATGATATCAGATAAAAAATATAGTTAGGTAGGAGAATCAAGTTGTTATGTTCTTTGGCATAGCAGAGAGGTGACAAAGATCTACTGTATAGAATTTAAAAAAATTACCAATGAAAGAAAATTACAAGTAATTAAAGCAATAAATAAATGCTGAAATAAACCTGTCTATAAATAGCACATTGTATGTATATGTCAAAACACCACACTGTTTCCCCCAGAGATGTATAATTGTTACACACCAATTAGAATTTTCAGAATGGTTAAAACAGTAGTATTATATAGTATCAATAATATATTATATATAATATCAAAATTTAAAAATGTGAATAGTGAAAGTATTATGCAACAGTGAAGACAAGCCATGATTCGTTATCAATATGGATATCACAAAATATTCATAGACAAGCAAGTTACAAAAGAATGTGCGTATTATCATTTTATTTACTTGAATTTTGAACATAGGCAGGTGTCATTTACATTAAGGATATAGATATAGGTTCAAAACTATAATAGAAAGCAAGAAAGTGATTAGAAGAGAGACTAGAAGTTAAGGTCTAAGGTCTTAAGGTTTAAGGTTAACTGTGCAACTAGTGGGATGTATTAATAGCAATCTTCTGGCATGATGGTACCTTTTCCTTTCTTGGTGTGGATAGTCAGTACATGAGAGTTTGGTGTATATTTATTGTGTTAATTTACTGCTAGACATGTTGACATCACTTAGAAGCGGATTAGAAGAGCAGAATGTTAGGCTTTATAAAATTCTTGTGCTCCAAGGATCCTCAGGTGATTTCTGTGCATATTATAGTTTGTAAATCTGACATGCACATTATACACTTTTTTTTCTGGAGGTAACATATGCATTGGAGTTAAAACTATATAATGTATTCACTTTAGTTTCTATTGGGCTATCAGTTTCCTATGTGTTGCAGGTACATAGGTTAATGATAGTTCTATGTTCCGGAGATACATATTTCAGTATCTCCCAAAGCAATGGTTAGTATTGTGACCATTTTACAAAGAAGGCAATTGAGATGCTGAAATGTCACTTGGCATATCAGGATGTGAGACCCTTCCCAGGATTTGGCCTGCCTTTCCATCCTGACCTTCCAAAGCAGACAAAGGGGCAACAACTCTCCTGTTGTCACCTAAAGTTCCCAGCCATAATCTACAGGCCTGCCCAGGGAGCAATCTGTTGGAGGGCCCTTCAGAGGGACACTGAAGGTCCTGGTGACAGGCGTGGGCCCCTGCAGGGCAGCTGGACACAGGCCGAGAGCCTCTGGGAGCTTCTCACTCAGCTGTGAGGGCGAGGGCGTGCTGCTGCCAGCACATGGCTCTGCAGCCACCTCATCTCAACTTCCTGGGCCCCATTACTCCTTAATTGACAGAGAATTTTGTGCTTAATTTCACCTCACCGCCCATAAATAGCTGCAATTTTCTGATATTCCCTTCCCCCCAAATCGTTCTGCACAAATTCAATGTGAATCACGACTCCTGTAAATGAAAAGCCTTTGGCTTTTAACGATGGTTTGCATATCATGTCGGGTTTCCACTTAATGCCTTGGTTAACTGACAATATATACCAGCATTTAAAACACATAAACTTAATCAGTGGTGAGAGAGTAATGAGAAAATATTGTTCTTGAGGAAAAGCCTCAAGTGCAAAATGCACTACAAATCAATACTGTATATGGTAACTTACTACAGGAAGCAGTATTTTTTTTTTTTAGTGATTCATTATTCATTACAGCTACAATGAAAGATGCATGATATTAGGACTTCAAGCTTTATAAATCCAGCTGTTTGTTTTCCATATTTGTGTATACTTATTAGTTTTAATTACACTAATAATTTCCCTGGGTTCTTAAATTTACATTAGCTCTTAAAGTATAGAGAAAACATTCCTCATATAATTTAATCATTTGTGCAAATGGCAGACAAGGAAGTTATTGGTTCGTATTGTAATTATTGCAGTACATGTTTTGAGCTCATTTGTGCAATTGCTAAATTAATAATTATCATTTACGTAAGCAGATTAGGTCATCTGCACTCATTTACAATTATAATTCAGAAATGATTGGATGTTCTTCAAATTTCCCAATTTCTTTAATGCCCTTATTAAAATGGTACATTAAAGAATTTTCCAATTAAGTCTATTATCATAAGTAAATTTGGCTTACTACATATAATTACTCCCATGCTATTGCATATAAATTTTCAATTAATCCATCTCTTTTCTAAAATGCATGGCAAAACAAGTTGATTGTCATAATGTTATTTGTGACACTTGCTTAAAAACTAGCTTTGTTAAAATTCCCATTACCAAGCTATAAGTAGTACCAAGTGCTATATGAAATTATTCTATAAAATAGGCAAGGGAAAACTCAATGCTCTTCACATCTTCACTGTGATGTATATTGTGTAAGAAATGAACTTTGACTTAACTGCAGAGGGTTTTCAATCCTATATAATGTTAAAGAGTACTTAAAATATTTAACCCCCCTATCTAGTTTTTGAAAAACAAAAATTTCAATGATAAATGTAACACAACACATACTTGTTGGATGGCTTTTGATAAATACAGAAATTCTCAGGGAAGGAAGGGAGTTCATACACAATTTCCCCAACAAGAGATGATTTTTCCTTTGTCTCTGTCTATCACCAATCTTTCCATGTGGTCACAAAATCAAGGTGGATATGTGGTCACAAAAATCAAGGTTGTATTGGACCTAAGCCCCCGTTGAAAAGAATGTTGCTGTTTTCCAGTTCACCTTTGCCACATTGCTTACCTTCTTTTGTATTTATTATAAAAGTTTCATACTTGGAGAAATGCTCTGTGGGTGAAGATATTTCATTTTTAACCTTTCACACTTACCAAGCAGGTGTTCTTGGACAAGATACTTAATCATTCTGGGCTTCAGCTTCCTCACTAGGAGAATGGGATAATGATGCTGTGACTACTTTATAGAGCTACTGTGAGAATGAATGGACCAACTTCACAGGAAGCTCACAGAGCAGTGCTTGCCATGCAGTAAATGCTCTGTCTCCTCTATTATTTTTCTAGCCTTTTGTGGGCTAGGTAAATTAGTTTGCTCCTATGTCTCAGAGGTTTTATATTGTGGGAGGAGAGACACTTGGGAAAGCATCTTAGCAGTACAAAAAGAGAAGGAGTTAAAGATACCTTTTTAGCTTAACAGATATTAGCAATGGGCTGTTCAGGGTGCTAGAAAGACTCTGTGTTTTAATTAATACAAAGTGAGAGTAGTTAAACCTTGTTTTGGCAAATGTCTCAAAATTCTGCATAGTGTCAAATTAATGGACATAGACTATAGAAAGACCTTGCTAGTTGGCTTACAAAAGCAAAAAGAAACGTAAAGAAATTAACTGTATGGATGTAGTGAGAATTTTGTTGTTTTTTTTAAAACAGAATTATTATATGTTTTCATTTTAATCCCAGGTGTGGGATGTGAGACTGCTTCAGATTGTCCAAAGCAGCTGACTATGATTTGTCTCATGCTCTGGCAGGGCATGATTTTGCCAGCTGCAGATAGTTTCTGCTATTGTGTGATAATTGGAATTCTGGGTACTTATAGAGGGTATATAAATGCTAGGACCCAAGAGGTGTAGTTGTTGTTCTTGGTAGGCTGTTGTTAGTTTGCTGTTTGTTAAGTAGTTATGCACAAAAAAGAAAGAAGAAATTAGACATCTTGACTGAGAAGATCAACCTTGCCCTAAGGAATTCGATGCTCGTAATAAACATTAAGTAGTCTAATGGTAAAATTGCCCTCTTTCCTCTATCATTTTTCTCTCCTAATTAGTATGAGGGAATTGAAAGGGTGGAGGGATAAACATCTTCTATAATTCTACAGAGGTGCTACTTAGTTTACTACGACATTTCCAGATTGTGGCATTGGATGTCAATAGATGACATAAATCAACAGTACATTTGATAGACTTTATTCAACATCCTAGCTCAAACACTAAGTTCACTGTAGCATGCTCCTTTTTTCCTGGCTTTGTAACATGACTGACTGGGAGGTGTCAATACCTGTCACTGTCCAGCATCAAGAGAAAAAAGTCATATCATATCACATGATATTTGGAGCAACACAAATATCTAAACTTCCAAATGTGGTTTCTAGAGGATGTATATAATTTTCACTCATACTCATAGGCATGTGTGTGAATATATATATATATATTCTGAGTCCATCACTATATGGAGTCCAGTTAGCTTTGTCTGTATTACATGGGTACAGAGTAGTATAGAGTCATGGACAACTTATTAGGGAGCTCATCCCTGAAGAAAAATAATTCTGATCTCAGAAGCCATCAACCTGAGCAATATTTTGTTTTTATTTGTAATTATGTATATGTGTATGTATCTGTGTGTGGGTACATGCATGTGAACACATGTGTTTGCTGAAGCCAGAAGAATGTCTCCAGTATCCACTGAAGATGGCAGACTCAGGTGCTGGGAAGTGACCCTCTACAAAAGCAGTACCACCGTTTACTGCCAAGCTCTCTCTCCAGCTCCACTCAGCAGTCTTTTAATTTGAACCATTCTAGAGATTATATAATAGTATCTTGGGATAGTTTTCATTTGTCTTTCTGTGATGATTAAGATGATACTGAACGATTTTTCGTGTGTTTGCTTCCATTCATGCTTTTGACCATTTGGTGGTGGAAGAGTGTTTGTTTTCTTCTTACTGAATGGTGAGACTTCCTTATACATTCTTTTCTATTTAAACAGTTTTTCTTTGTTACTGGTGGATGAAGAGGGCATATGAACAACATGGCAGCTGTGTAGAAGTCAGAGGACTACTTTGCAGAGCCGGTCCTCTCTTCCTACTCTCTTTCTGCCTTTTTGTGGGTTTGTGGAGATAAAAGTGTGGTGGCCTGGCTTGCACAGCATCAGCTGTACCTGCTGAGCTATCTTTTAGGCTCTTCTTCATGTATTCTTGATCTAAGTCTCATAGCAAATATACATTTCTAGTATTTCCCTCTAGGCAGTGGCTTGGCTTGGTTCTAACTATGAATCTATGTATCTGGATATGTGCAGCTGGAGTTGTGAGTGGCTGTTGGCTGCTTGATGGGGGTCACAGGGAACCAAGGTTGGGGTTCTGTGAATGAGTAACATGGATTCCTAACTGCTGAATCACTTCTGTAGCCTTCTTTTCAATTTTTTAATGGTTGTTATAAAGTTTGCATTCTAACATACTATGTATTCTGATTACGATTCTACCTCCCCCAACTCCTTTCATATCCTCTCTATAGACCCTCAAATTTATTTTATTTTTTAATAATTTTTATGTCAGAATTTTTATTTGAGGGAGAAGCAGGTTCTCACATCCTAGCCTAGACTAGCCTGTAACTCATTATATAGCCCAGTCTAGACTCAAATTTATGGCAATTCTCTTGTCTCGGCCTCTCAAGTGCTGGGAGAAAAAGATGTAAACATACCAGGTCAAGGCCATATATTTTACTATTTTCCTCTGGAGGCTTTATAATTTTCGATATTATGCTTAGAGATGTGATGTATTATCTATGGTTTGACATAAGCAGTGATGTTGATTCTTTCTACATATGAATATCTAGTAGTTCTAGAATTCTTCCTTTCTCCTAGACACATGAGGAAAGAAACATCCATGAAGTCCCCAAACCACACTCTTCCCAGGGTCTGCAAAGACCTAAAAAGGTCGGAACATCCTTTTGATCCAACCTTATTCGAAGCCACGCTCCCACCGAGCTTTGCTCAGCCACTCCATTCTTAGAGTATTACAAAGCTCCTTCCCGCCCGTAGGCCCAATTAACCTGATGTCTACTTGCAACCCCACCTCCAAATCTTTGTCCAACTCCTTCCTATTCTTCTTCTAGGTATTAGCTCACACCCCACTGAAAGAGAAAGGCTCTGTGGTTCGTAGCTCAGCTACCTGCTATGGTTAGCTTCTCTATCAAACCCTATTCCTTTCATTCAAGTACTTAGCAGGATCTATAGGAATGCCTTTGCTTGTGCCGTGAAAAATGTCTATTTTACTCAATGGACCATAAGATCAGGAAAGCAGAGAATCCCTAACGGCACAAATATTCACAGATAGTGGGCACTTAAAAGAAAAACTTACTGAATGAGAGATTTTCAGCTATAACAGAAAGTTTATTTGTCTATCCCCTTAATGAAAACGGAATCCTACTTAGTATAAGCCATGAGCTCCCTAAGCTCTCTGTGTGCTAGAGCCTAATCTTATTAAGTTGTTTTGACGGCAGGACCAGCTGACACCTGCTCCTGGCTTTATTAGGTGAGATTATACCAGTTCCTTGTATTAATTTCCTATAGTGTTCTGGAGAAGTTTCTCTGGAAATAGCTTTCTGCTTTCTGCTAATGTACTTACTGGCTTACAGTCACTGTTCTCCATTCTCCAGGCTTTACCACCCACATCCCTGCTGTCTATGTCATCTTCATCACTATGTTTGTACTTACTGTAGTCAAGGCAAACCATGAATTTAACATGGGAAGCCTTCTGGAAGACACTGAGCGTGTTAGAGTCAACCATTAACAGTCACCTATTTCCAAATAATATATGCCTCTCTGCAAAAGAGGCCTACGATGCATGGTGCAAGCATCTCAACTGAGATTTGTGGGAAGATTACCTCTGCAGAAATTGCCTAAGTCCCATATTAGGGGAGTTATGACTGTGGACCTTGAATCTATTCACAATAGAGTTCAGAGAGGGTAATTCTCCTGGATTATTACAGTTTGTGTTTTCAGGCCCAAGCCCTTCCTCACTTGCCTTGACCAACTAAGTCTGACCTTCTTTGCCCAGTCACATTAATTTCATTTGAGGATACAACTTACCATCATAACCAAGACCCTGAAGTTCAAAGCAAGACTGGCAGGACTTGAACCCTTTAGCAACTATTAGCTATGTGATCTTGCATAAGCTACTTATCTTGACTGTGTAGCAGTTTCCATATATATATATATATATATATAATGGGAATAATAATATTACCTACTTTGTAGTTAGAAGAGATCACATAGAGCTCATATTTGCCCTGTTTGCAGCAAGGCTTGGCTTTGGAAAGTATCCTAGTAATCTATAATTGTTTATTTTTATTTAAGATGAAGCTTTTACTTAAAAGATGGAGAACACAAAAGAATTGGTGTTACCTTTCTTACACTGTGTATTTATTTATATAAATAGAAAGTATGAGAATGATTGCAGAGACAGTATCCCCTAGCTGAGTGGTCCAGCCATTTCACTTTTTTCATAAACAAAAACACCTATGCCCCCTTTCCTAGTCATTTTTCTTGTGAACAGGATTGAAGAAAAGGGCTATTGATCACCAGGGCTCAAACATGCCCCTTTTTTGTCTGTAATGCTTTTCAGACTTGCAAGGGCCTGTTGCACACACCAATGCACTTACCAGTCCATGACTTATTCAGGCCATTAGACCCAGTTGGTAGAACTGTTATATAGGATGTGGTAGCATCTTAGTTTAGCCCAAAACATTCCCAGGTTTAGAATGGAAAGTCCTTTATCAACCCACCTCAAACTCCTCAGTTCTGGGCAAATTAGGAAAGTTGGCCAGCCCAACTTTCCTAAAGTGCCTTGCACTTGCCTAGGCAGATCTTTTGGGATCTTTCAGGAATACAAAGCCATTGACCTTGCCTATGATTTCTGTGGCATTTAAGCTCAAATTTAGCACGTGCTATTTTAAGCCACCTCCTGGAAGCATACTATTCCTTCCAAACTAGAACTCACAGTAGCCTTTTCATTTTCTTGGTTAACTTTTCAGTAAAACTTTGACTTAAATAAAAAAATATGGGACACAATGGAACAATGAGCAAGGCCAAGTGCTGTACCATATACTTAAAAGCATAGCATGTGGGATGCTGAGGCAAGATTATTGATTCAAGGTCAGCCTAGGCTGCACAGCGAGACAATGTCTCAAAAGGTATGAAGACATGGCTCAGCCACTAAATTGTTTGCTGCGCAAGCATGAGGCCCTGAGTCCAGTCCCCGGTACATGCATAAAAGCAGAATTCTGTGTTCTCAGTTCTATGGGCAGACAGGCAGATTCCTGGAGTCTGCAGGCCAACTGGTCTAGCTGCTTTAAGAGCTGCAGGCCAGTGAGAGACCCCAACTCAAAAATCAGACTTGATGGTTCCTAAGGAACAATCCTTGAAGTCCTTCTCTTGTCTCTACATGCACACATCTGCATGCCTACTCACATACTTACCAACACACACACACACACACACACACACACACACACAAACACACCTGCACACACATATACACATGAACACAAAAATACTAAATATTTCAGAGTTTTCAATATGTTCCATCACAGCTACTTAATTTTACAATATTTTCATAACCTTCAAGGAAAAAAGGACATGCATTCTTTAATAATAACCCCAATTGTTACAGTTCTTTGCCACAAGCTCTGGAAATCACCTCTCTGTTTCTTTCTCAATGACATGTCCTTTGTATCTGGCATATTTCAGTTACCATAATATTTTCATGGTTCATCCAAGTTGTAATATCTATTACTTATTCAGTCATTTTAATGGCCAAATAATATTTCATTGTATAGGTATACTATCTTTATTCAGAAATTGATGGGCATTTTGGTTTATTTCCACTTTGAAATTATTATCAGTGATAAAATCATGCACATAATATGTTTTTTTAAGTGAGGGTATATTTTTATTTCTCTATTCCTGACATTTCAGATGATCAACATTAGTTTTCAAAGTGATTGACCGATTTTACATTACCATCAGCAGTGCATGAGGATTTAAATCTCTCCAGTGTTTGATATTATCTTACCTTTTCTTCTCTTTCCAAGTGTTAGGATGAAACCCAGAGCTGTACATTTGCCAGACAAACACTATGGCATTGATCAACTCGACCAGCCCTTAACTTCCTTTTTGATTATGTGTATCCTACTGAACAAAAAGCAGAATTTCATTGCAGATTTGATTTGCATTTCTTTTGTGTTAAGTAACGTTAAGTCTATTTTTATGAGCTATTTATATTTCATCTTTGTATAAATTTCTATTTGGGTTTATTGCATATTCATTAATTAGACAGTTTGTTGTTGTTATAGTTGTTTTTTGTTTTTGTTTTGTTTTGTTTGAGAGGTTCTATTGGCTTCAAACTTACTGCCAGCTGAAACCCAAAGATACTCATAAATGTGTGATCCTTCTTCCTCTACTTTTCAGTTTCTGTAGTCATAGGCATTCAAGCCCACATATAACCTACACAGTGCTAGAGATTGAAGCCTGAGCCTCAGGCATATTAGGCCAGAACTTCATCAACTGAGCTATATTTCTGGCCCTCTTGTTGGGTTTTTATTTTACCAATATTCCAGGAGCAAGTCTGATAGTCTTTTGAGAGATACATCATTTACAAATGTCTATGCAATATTGAATTGGCATTTAGTTTTTAATTTTTTTGTCATTTAGTTTTTTAAGTGTCAAATGTAAAGTATTTTAGTTTCAATGAACTCTCATTCATATTTCCTTTTTGCCAAATCCATGACCATGAAGACTTACTCCTACTCTTTTTTGGACAATTTTATATAGGTTAAGAGCAATGAGGTCTTTGCTCTACTTCTGAGCTAATAGTTGTATATGATGTGAATGTAAAAGAAAACTTCATTCTTTTGCATGGGGCTATGCAGCTGTCCTAGAAGCACTGCTGGAAAGGCTATTCTTCCCTCTGAAGGATATTGTCTAAATCAATTGATTACTTTCAGGACTCCAGTTGGATTCCTTGTGTTCCTCGATACATGCCTGTGTATTATTATACCTCTGATTATTGCTGTGTTGTAACCAGTAAATGTGAATCTCCCAATATTCTTTTCCAAGATACAGCCTGGTCTTTCTAGGTCACTTGAACTCACATATGATTCTTAAGAGAAGATTAACAGCTTTAAAAACAAAACACAACTGTGATTCTGGTTGATAAGGTTGTTTTGGATCTATAAATTAGTTTGGAGACTGTTGTCATACTGACAATAATAATTCTTCTAACTAATGAAAATTGGTTGCCTTTCCACTTATTTATTATATACTCCCCATTCCAACTGTTAGGGGTCCCACCAGAGTGCCTCGGTGCACAACCATGGCATGTGCAGAGGGGTCCAGGTCCTTTCCATGTATACTTCCTGGTTGGCAGTTCAGTCTCAGTGAGCTGCTTCAAGCTCAGGTTGATGCTATAGTTTTTTTGGTAGTGTTCTTTACCTCTCTGGTTCCTACATTTCCTCCTCTTCCACAGAATTCTCTGAGCTCTAGCTAATGTTTGGCTGTGGGTCTCTATATCTGTTTCTATCAGTTGCTGGATAAAGCTTGTCTGGGGGCAAGTGGGTTAGGCTCTGATTTATAACCACAGCAGACTATAATTAGAAACCATTTTATTTTCTTTGTTTTCTTTCTTTCTTTCTTTCTTTCTTTCTTTCTTTCTTTCTTTCTTTCTTTCTTTCTTTCTTTCTTTCTCTCTTTCTTTCTTTCTTCTTTCCCTCCCTCCCTCCCTCCCTCCCTCCCTCCCTCCCCTCCCTCCCTCCCTCCCTTCTTTCTTTCTTTCTTTCTTTCTTTCTTTCTTTCTTTCTTTCTTTCTTTCTCTCTCTCTCTCTCTCTCTCTCTCTCTCTCTCTCTCTCTCTCTCTCTCTCTCTCTCTCTCTCTCTCTTTCTTTCTTTCTTTTCCCCCCATCGTGTTTATTCTATCCTAGGTCTCTGAGCTGTCTGGCCTCTGGTTCCTGCCCCTCTAGGTAGTATCAGGAGCAGGATCCTTCTAGTGGAATGAGTCTCAAGCTGGACCAACCATTGGTTGGCAACTCTCACTCTTTCTGTACCACCTTTACCACAGTACATCTTGCTGGCAGGACAAATTGTAGGTCAAAGGTTTTGTGGCTGGGTTGGTGTCCCAATGCATCCACTGGAAGTCTTGCCTGGTTACAGGCTCCTTATCCCCCATTAGTAGGGGTCTTAGCTAGGGTGACCCGCGTATACTCCTGGGACTTTCCATTGTATGTTTCTACCTCACTCCTGAAATGCCCACCAATTCCAGTAGTCTCTTTCAGTATTTTTATTTCATGTGCATTGGTACTTTGCCTGCATATATGTGTTGGATACCCTGGAACTGGAGTTACATGAAGGTGAGACTGCCATGTGGGTTCTAGGAATTGAACCCTGGTCCTCCATCCTCCCACCTGATTCCTACTGTTCCTGTCTCACCTGCCCCCAGTCTACCCATGATATATAATCTATTTCCCCTTCCTTGGGAGACTCACAATCCCCCACTCTTTGAGCCCTCCTTGTTATTTAGCCTCTGTGAGTCTGTGGATTGCAATATGATTATCCCTTACAAATAATATCCACATATATTTGCATACATACGTGAGTACATATGTGAGTACATATGTTTGACTTTCTGGGGCTGGGTTACCTCACTCTTTTGAAAATAGATTTTATGTGTATGGATATTTTGCCTGCATGCATGTCTGTGCACACATGTTCCTGGTGCCCGTGGAGGCCAGAAAAGGGTGTGAGATCCCCCAGAACTGGAGTTACCATCAGTCGTGGGCTACCATGTATGGGTATTAAGAATCAAATCTTTGTCCTCTATGAGAGCAACAAGTACTCTTAACTGCTGAAACATCTCTCCAGCTTCAGAATAGTTTTCTCCATACAGAATTTTCGTAGTACTTATTCATCTTTGGCTATGTCCTTCTACTGACCATGAATCGAGGGTTCTCAATAAGACCTCAGCTCATACTGTCATTGTGATTTCTTTTACATGATAAGCTATTTTGTCTTGCTGCTCTCAAGATTCTCTTTGCTTTTGTAGTTTGACACTTGCTCATCACAAGTTCAGATTTGTATCTCTTTGGGTTGATTGAGCTCCTTGGATATGTGAACCATTGTTTCTATCGATCTGGAAGCAATTTCACACATTCTTTCATGTAAATCTTCGGGCTTCTCTCATTCCTTCCTATGTCGAGTAGACCTGGTGGTGGGTCTCAAGTTTCTGAGACTAGGTTTTTTAATTCAGCAATCTTTTCTATCCCGTTCCTTAGATTTGATAATCTTAGTTGTGTGTCTTCAGGTTTTATTTATTTATTTATTTATTTATTTATTTATTTATTTATTTATTTATCAAGACAGGGTTTCTCTGTGTAGCCCTGGCTGTCCTGGAACTCACTCTGTAGACCAGGCTGGCCTCCAACTCAGAAATCCGCTGCCTCTGCCTCCCAAGTGCTGGGATTAAAAGTGTGTGCCACCACAGTCCAGCTGTGTGTGTGTCTTCAGATTTAGTGATTCTTCTGTGGTTCAAATATGCATACAGATTCCTCTAATAGATTATTATGTTTCAACTCTGAGATCTTGACTTATTTTCTTTTCTTAATGTCAGTATAATTTTCTCCTCAGTATGACACTTTCTTACGATTCCATATTTTGTTAAAAATTGGACATTTTTCGCATCACATAGTGCAAAGCCTTAGAATCTGGTTCCTTCCTTGTCAAGATTCCTCACTGCTGTTGTCATCTGTTCTCGGTTACATCTCAGAATCAGTTTTTTAAAGTCCGTGTACTTTGTCCACTGAAGTCACTGCTTGTTTACTATAGTAGTCAAGTGACAGCTAGACAGATTTTAGCTCAAATTCCTAGATGCAATTACTATTCCAACCATGTCATAGGGCTCTATGTGTGCATCAAAACAATACACACTCAGGCAGATCTAGATAACCTAGCTTAGCCTGGATCCAGTGCATAGTCTCTCACACACATAGGAAAAATAGCAATATGTGTGCTTTTATCAATTCTTATTAGCTTATGTCTTGCCCTGAAACATACCAAGAGGTACAAATGGATTCACCAGATGTCTAAGATATCAAAACATCATTATAATCCTCATATACTTTATAAAAATTAAACAAAATTAAACTTCTATTATTTCTCAAAATCTTTATTTTCTGAAGCTGGAGATAAATTTTAGGGGCCTTCTACATTCATGTCACTTACTCAGCCTTGGTATCATTTTATAAACTGACCTAGAAATACAAAATGATAAGAGGTCACTTTCATTTTTATTTACCTGTTGATTTAGAAATTCTTCCATATTCTTTTACTAAAGCCAAAACAATTTTTGAAAAGCCTGTTTGCTTTTAATTTATACTGGATTTACTAATAAAGAAGGGACTTTAAATGTAGCAAGCAAAACAATTTGATACTTGAAAACATTTTTTTTCAGTAAAACCTTCCTTGGCTGGAAGCTGAGAAGTCACTCAAGTTAGCCTAGCATGCAAATTAATATACTTGAGTTTAGTGAAGGAAGCTATGCGAACGTCTGAGAGATCAGCAGTTGGGATTATGTGACATGGATGGGAAGTAAACTACAAAGAAAAGATTATTGAACTTAATAGTCTTCAAAGAACAATGTTCTCCATCTTATTCACGAACTTTCCAAACTGCACTCTGCCAATTGAAATGACATGTAGAAGGACTGCTCTCACCGGAGAGAAGATGAGTGGGGTGTGGGGGGAGGTGGACAGTAAAATAGCAAGTATATATGTTTTAAAACACCTTATTAGAAGAGGGCATGGCACCCAGTAGGCACTAATAAATACTTGCTGAATTGATTCCACAAATTACACTGAAATCTATTAGGAGACGAATATCCTGACATCCCAAGCTGGTTTTTGATTGCACACTAGGAAAGGGATTTGCTAAGTAAGCATTTATCCTTAACACAAAGATACATTCATTGCATTGAGTGCATAGGCTGACTTGAGGCATAAAGTATACATTTGTGTATATCTACAGAATTAATAAAATTTGCAGAAACTTAGGATCTTAGGCTACAACTAGCTTCAGTAAGGTTACATAGTAAGGTCATTTGCAAAGCTAGCTCCTGATACAACTCCAGCAAGTGCTCTCTGACTTTGGAGGTGCATGCTTACATCCCAATACAAAGGAAGCCAGGGACCATACATGCTTTTCAAAGTTGTAGAAGTAGAATACTTATTTTGTTCTTAGAAAGATTATTTATATTTTTTAAGCTAGAAATAACCTGGAATCTTTACCTGGTTTCTTCTTCTTCTTCTTCTTCTTCTTCTTCTTCTTCTTCTTCTTCTTCTTCTTCTTCTTCTTCTTCTTCTTCTTCTTCTTCCTCTTCCTCTTCCTCTTCCTCTTCCTCCTCCTCCTCCTCCCCCTCTTCTTCTTCTTCTTCTTCTTCTTCTTCTTCTTCTTCTTCTTCTTCTTCTTCTTCTTCTTCTTCTTCTTCTTAATTCTTCTTTTTCTTCTTCTTCTTCTTAATTCTTCTTCTTCTTCATTCTTCTTCTTTTTTCCTTTATTGATATATTTTTAATTTACATTTCAAGTGATTTCCCCTTTTCTGGGTCGCCACTCCCCACAAGTCCCATAAGCCCTCTTCCCTCCCCCTGTTCCCCTTCCCACTTCCCTGTTCTGGAATTCCCCTATATTGTTGCATTGAGTCTTTCCAGAACCAGGGGCCACTCCTCTATTCTTTTTGGACATCATTTAATATGTGGATTATGTCTTGGGCATTCAAAGTTTCTAGGCTAATATCCACTTATCAGTGAGTGCATACCATGATTGATCTTTTGAGACTGGGTTACCTCACTTATAATGATGTTTTCCAGCTCCATCCATTCGTCTAAGAATTTCATGAATTCATTGTTTGTAATGGCTGCATAGTACTCCATTGTGTAAATATACCACATTTTTTGTATCCATTCCTCCGTTGAAGGACACCTGGGTTCTTTCCAGCTTCTGGCTACTACAAATAGGGTTGCTATGAACATAGTGGAGCATGTATCCTTAATGCATGCTGAAGAATCCTCTGGGTATATGCCCAGGAGTGGTATAGCAGGATCCTCAGGAAGTGTCATGCCCAGTTTTCTGAGGAACTGCCCGACTGATTTCCAAAGTGGTTGCGCCATCTTGCAATCCCACCAGCAGTGGAGGAGGGTTCCTCTTTCTCCACATGTTCGCCAACACCTGCTGTCTCCTGAGTTTTTTTGACCTTAGCCATTCTGACTGTTATGAGGTGAAATCTCAGGGTTGTTTTGATTTGCATTTCCCTAATGATTAATGATGTTGAACATTTCTTAAGGTGTTTCTCAGCCCTCCGAAGTTCTTCATGTGAAAATTCTTTGTTTAGCTCCATACCCCACTTTTTAATGGGGTTATTTGGTTCTCTGGGTTCTACCTTCTTGAGTTCTTTGTATATATTAGATATTAGCCCTCTGTCCGATTTAGGGTTGGTGAAGATCCTTTCCCAATCTGTTGGTTGATGGTTTGTCCTTTTGACGGTATCCTTTGCCTTACAGAAACTTTGTAGTTTTATGAGGTCTCATTTGTCAATTCTTGATCTTAGAGCATAAGCTATTGGTGTTCTATTCAGGAACTTGCCCCCTGTGCCCATGTCCTCAAGGGACTTCCCTAGTTTCTTTTCTATTAGTTTCAGTGTGTCTGGTTTTATGTGGAGGTCCTTGATCCATTTGGAGTTGACCTTGGTACAAGGAGATAAGAATGGATCGATTCACATTCTTCTGCATGCTGAACTCCAATTGAACCAGCACCATTTGTTGAAAAGACAATCTTTTTTCCACTGGATGCTTTCAGCTCCTTTGTTGAAGATCAAGTGACCATAGGTGTGTTGGTTCATTGCTGGGTCTTCAATCCTATTCCATTGATCTGCTTGCCTGCCATTGTACCAATACCATACAGTTTTTTATCACTATTGGTCTGCAGTAAAGTTTGAGGTCTGGGATACTGAATCCCCCTGAAGTTCTTTTACTGTGAATAGTTTTAGCTATCCTGGGTTTTTTGTTATTCCAGATGAATTTGAGAATTGCTCTTTCTAGTTCTATGAAGAACTGGGTTGGGATTTTTATGGGGATAGCACTGAATCTGTAGATTGCCTTTGCAAGATGGCCATTTTAACTATATTAATCCTGCCAATCCATGAGCATGGAAGATTTTTCCATTTTCTGAGATCTTCGATCTCCTTCTTCAGAGATCTGAGGTTCTTGTCATATAGGTCTTTCACTTATTTGGTTAGAGTCACCCCAAGATACTTTATGCTGTTTGTGGCTATTGTGAAGGGTGTCATTTCTCTAATTTCTTTCTCAGTCTGCTTATCCTTTGAGTATATAAAGGCTACTTATTTGCTTGTGTTGATTTTGTAGCCAGCCACTTTGCTGCAGTTGTTTATCAGCTGTAGGAGTTCTCTTGTAGAGTTTTTGGGGTCCCTTAAGTATACTATCATATCATCAGCAAATAGTGATATTTTGACTTCTTCTTTTCCAATTTGTATTCCTTTGACCTCCTTATGTTGTCTAATTGCTCTAGCTAGGACTTCAAGAACTATGTTGAAAAGATATGGAGAGAGGGGGCAGCCTTGTCTAGTCCCCGATTTTAGTGGGATTGCTTCAAGTTTCTCTCCATTTAGTTTGATGTTGGCTACTGGTTTGCTGTATATTGCTTTTACTATGTTTATATATGGGCCTTGAATTCCTGTCCTTTCCAAGACTTTTAGTATGAAAGGATGGTGAATTTTGTCAAATGCTTTTTCAGCACTTCTTCTTCTTCTTCTTCTTCTTCTTCTTCTTCTTCTTCTTCTTCTTCTTCTTCTTCTTCTTCTTCTTCTTCTTCTTCTTTGTCTTCTTCTTCTTCTTCTTCTTCTTCTTCTTCTTCTTCTTCTTCTTCTTCTTCTTCTTCTTCTTCTTCTTCTTCTTCTTCTTCTTCTTCTTCTTCGTCTTCTTCTTCTTTCCTCCTCCCTCCTTTTCTTTCTTTCTTATCTTTCTCCTTCTCCTTCCTTCCCCCCCCTCCTCCTCCTCCTCCTTCTCCTCCTTCTCCTCCTCCTCCTCATCATCATCATCAGGAAAAGAAGCAACTGGCTCTTTTTCCTTTATGTAGAAATAAATTCACTTATTTTGTTTCTTACCTGTCATACAGTATGCATAAGATATCTGACCTGCTTTCATAGTGTCACCCAAGGGATGAGAATCTGGGTGTGGAAAACTGAGGCCATTATTAGTTTGTAACTGAGTAACAATAATGTCTCTTTGATCCAGAACACCTCATGTGTTCAGAATAAAGTTAATGAAGATGAATGTTAAAAACCCAATACAAATGTATTGTTTTCAAACACTGCTGTTATAGCAGCATTTGCATTTCACTAAGAGCTGATGATGTGTAAAGAAAGCACTTACTGGATTCTCAAGAACAATACTTGAAAATAACAACACAGCAGCTTATAAGAAAGAAAGAAAAAAGGAAGAAAGAAAAAAGAAAGAAGGAAAGAAGGAGAAGAGAAGAGAAGCTTACAAGAAAGAAAGAAAAAATGAAAGAAAGAAAGAAAAGGAAGGAAGGAAGGAAAAGAAAAGAGAAGGGAAGCTTGCAAGAAAGAAAGAGGAAGGAAGGAAGGAAGGGAGAGAGAGAAAGAGAGAGAAAGAGAGAGAAAGAAAGAAAGAAAAGAAGGAAAGAATAGAAATCTCCTTAAGTCTGGGTTCTTAAGGGTGCCTGGGCTTATTAATAGAGCCTATTATTGAGGCATGATAAAAATTGAAGCTCATATAAAATGAATTACTCCAAAGAGATAAGAGCTTTATTTTGAAAATCCAAACAGTGCTAAAATCTTGAAGGCTTTTTATTTTGTGGTTGTTAAAATGATTCCATTTGTTTGTAACTTATAAATGAGCCATCACATCAATTGGCAGATAGGTCATGCCGGAAGGTAGGCTACAAATATTTCATTTCCTGCCCATAAACATTTTAAATGGCTTAGAAAACTTCTATAATATTTTTCAATTTGTGATAAATGAAGAAAAGCTTCCATGTTAGGTTTTGTGTTCCATTTAGATCAAAATGATAATAGACACAAAGATCAGGAAGTGTAGTTCTGGACCGCCGCCTGACTTTGTGGCAGCAGAAAATAGCTGAGTTACATTTTCATTTTGTTTGACTATGGTAGTTCCAGTTGAGATACAAGAATTGCATAGGGACAGCCCAGGGTAGTACAGAATTAAGGAATGTCAATAGCCAGCTGCCTACATCCATCCTGTACATCCCCAGGCTTCTGGGCACGGCCTATTATGGCATGGTCAGCACTATATTTCCTACATGTTCATTTCTTTCATGGTAGAGCTTACATTGCTCCAACTGTGGTAAAGTTGCTCCAAATTTTAGAGACTTGCTGGGCAGTATTATATCTTTATGCCTTTGATCATGCTGGCCTTCTCTCTCAGGAGTGTTTTATGGCCTTTCAGCCTTCACTGCCTTGTCTCTTTGACAAGAACCAAGTCATTTGGACTTTCTCCTCCATCAGCTCTTTTTAGATTATATTTCTCCACAATGTCTTTATGACTCTGTTAATGGTTCATCTGTCTTTTTCACATATATAATCTTTTACTGTAGTTATGCATGTTTATCTTTCCAGCCTATACTTTAGACTTTTATATTCCTTCACTTAGCACAATACCTGGGATACAATAGCTAGCCATCTAATACACATTTGTTGAACAAACTAATGGATGACAACTGGGTGGGTGGATGAAAGAAAACATGATTTTATGTTGCTTGTTCTTGGCTAGCATTGTTGCAAAATTAATTAAAATCTCCAAAAGATAACTTTGTGTTTATACCACTAGAGAATGCAAACATCGACTGTACCATATCCAGCCTTGCAAGAGGCATAGCCAGTTCTAACATCCCAAGGAAGTAGTTTCTGCTTCCTGAGTCAATGAATTTTATTGCTGGGTGATTTTTCTTTCTCTAAAGTTTATGTGTTCTGATGATCTGAAGTGTACTTTCTTGTAATGGCCACCTATTTGTTTTCAATCTCTCTTCTGCAGTAACAGAAAACAATTGTATGCCTCTCTTCCTTTCCCCATCTTGTAAAGAGTCAATAGTTTATGGCCTCATTTTCTTCTTCCCTGGCAAAACATAGTTACTTGGTTTCAGCATATCTCCTTATCCTGGTTACTTTCTGGGCACATTTCTCTCCTCTCACTCCTAAGTGTAATATCTCTATTTTAACATGATGTTCTGTATGTTTTGACCCCTGTCCAGAAAGGTTCTTACTCATGCATGTGTTCATCTTGAGACACCACCCTAGATCATCTTTTCCCATTACTCCTACCACTAATTCCCATTTCTTCAGTTCATTACCATTCTTGAAAGGAGTTTGATTTTTTTCCCCCTGTGTCCAGCAGGTGATCTGCCACTATTATAAGCTCAGTATGGTGAGTATGGATGTATGGGCTGGTGAGCAAAAAAAAAAAAGTATTACAAAAGAAACAATAAACAAACCAATGCTGTAAGATCAGGACAGCATTACTTTAATGCACAAATTGGCTCTCCTAGGCAGCCTGGCAATTACCTCCTGTCCTGTGACTAGTTTAGTACACATAATAGAAAATGGAGATGGGATAACAAGGCAAAGCTTTTAGCAATGTTGTTACATGAACATTCAGTCTAAAGACGCAGCCTCACCTCACACCTCCACCTACTGACATGCAAAATGACTGCTGCAGTCAGTTTTGCCAGAGTGCTGGGAAATGATGCAATCCTACTGGAGAGCTCCAACATCAGCCAAGAAACAGTTGGACCAAAATTGAATCTGGCCCTCCTCTCCTAGGGAACACTGAGGACTCTTCATCAACAGAGGGGATGGCAATCATCTCGTGGCTGCCTTTCAGGAGTCACTGAGTGAAAATTTCCTGGCTACAGACTCAGCATCCTATCTTTTCATGTGAAGAACTTACATGATTTCACACTGCCATTTTTATCCCAATTCTATTGACAAGAAAAGGTTATTAAAATTTTCAGGCAAAGGGAGATTGGGATTGCCATTTTATATACTCATAAAGCATATCTATATTGTCACTACGATGAAAAGGTACTTATCACAACTTCATCTTCACTGATTATTGAAGATCCATATAGAACAGCCATGTTGTATAAAGCTTAACATTTTAAGGAACCTGTGTGTGCTGAGGATTTCTGACAAGTTTGGCTTTAGTGAGTTCCACAGGCTTGCCTCTTTTTGCCAATCTTCTCAAGTTGGGGAGTGCTTGTGAATGTCTCCCAAATCTCACATTGTTCACTGAATTCTGATAAAGCAGACCTATACTTCAAAGTGAATTTCCACAATCTTACATTTAGGGAGATAACAGAAAAGTCACTGGATTTCCAAAAAAAAAAAAAAAAAAAATGCAGCAAATCCTTTACCATTTTCTTTCATATGGGCCAAAGCACAAGCTAATAGGAGAATCAGTGATCTCTGTCTTCTGGCATTTCTTCTGTAGACATAATGTATCAGGTATTCACTTCCTTGTTCTTTGAGTTTCAAGGAACAGCATTTTCTGAAACAATTCTATGACATGAAAGGAATTGCATTATCTAAGCTTTCTTGTTGATCAGTTTTGGCCAGTTGTTTAATATGCTCTTGTTAGTTCATAGGTGTTATAGTAGGGATGAAAGATGACTCAAAAGATGTACAATATATTTGCTCATCTTAAAGATTCATAAACAATTTGAGGCAGAATCCTAAGGATTAGTTTTCCTATGTAACACTGAGACAGGCCTACCATGTGCTTACTGCTCCTCACCGGTCCTCTCTTATCTAATCCTGATGAAAACAGAAGGAAGCAGATACTGGTATTGTCTTCATTTTTTAGGTTATAAACCAAGAGGAAAGGAAGCAAATTGGCTTTTTCAGATTTACTCAAGTGCTAAGTGGAGGAGCTGCTTTTAACATCTGTCTATCTCCTTCATTATAGACACGAGAAACAGGGCCAGAGAAAATAAATTACATTTTAAAAATTGTACCTCTGTTATTGTCAAGTCAAGGCTGTAACTCCAGCTTTGACCCTAATTCAATGTTCCTTTTACAACTTCCAGCATCTAAGCTCTTCAGGGAAATGAAGTATGTTCTGGACAACTAAATCAATGTTCCCTCTTCAACAAGACTAGAAACAAGAGCTGAGCAGGAAGTCATCCTGGGTTTGTCTTGCAATGCTTATTCATTAAACAGAAGAGGAAGAAAGAAAATCTTCTGTCCTTTAAAACAGCCCGTTTTGGATGTGCTGTTACATAATGGACATACTCAAGCAAATGGAAGTGATCGATAAGGAAGCACAGAACAGTCTTCTCTGCACCAAAATGGTTCAATAGATTTGAGTTAGCTGGCTGTTTTAGGCACTGATTGCATGGTACATCCATTACTGGCAAAAAGCTAAGCACAGTTTTAAAATACTTCTTGATAACAGAAAGCTGTCTTGCAAAAACAAGAAAATGCGTGTTGGTTGTTGTCCTTTGTCTTGGTTGGTATGTGTGAGTAAAGGGGGGGGGGGAGTAGTGAGGCTCTTTGGGATGGACGTCAGTATGTGCTGCTTCCTGTGTTTCTGAAGGCAAAAGATCAGTTACGGACTTGCTTCAGGGGAGGTGCAAGTTAGAGATAAACATCAATGAGCTATGTTGGAGCTTCAATAACCCATGCTTGCGCATTATCTCAGCATGCCTACTGTGTGTCCTCTGGACCCTGTTTTTCAGTCTCCTGGTGTGCCAAGCATAGTATAGGTGCTGCATAGCTGTTAGTTCAATGAGTGACTGACACATTGATTTTGGCTCCAATCACCAAGGCTCAAAGCGCTGAACCTTGCCTTTTGGAAGGACTTAGGAAACATAAAATAGGACATAAAGGAGCAATTTATGAGGCTTTTGTGAATGAAACAAAAATGGTTGTAATGATTTGGTATTTACTGTTGGTAATGTTCCCCTTCACACATGGGGACATTTACTGCTCTGTGCAGATCTATAGCGGATGTGCTGGCCTTAACTGCTGACATGAATTTGGATGTCAAAGGTGACCCATGTGTGATAAACACTTGCCCGATAGCATGGCAAGGCAGGTGGTTTGTTGGCTCACAGTGGTTCAGATGGACGTATACACCTTTGCAGAGGCAGCAGGACCATAGTGAGGCTTGGTCAAAGAAGGAAGCCTCTTCCAACCATAGCCAATCTGTTTGCACTGAAGGACAGAGAACAGTCAGGAGAAAGACAGCTGGGACAGAAGGGAACAGCCTCTGAGCTTTTGGCACCACCCACTCTTCATCTACATGTCCCTTTGGCTTGGCCCTTCATAAAGATGCTTCCTGAGAGCCTGTGTAGAAACTAGAAGCAGAAGCAGTTGATGAGGGCAGTTGCTCAGTTATTTGGGGAGAAGGGGCAGATTCAGTCAAACCTGGAACTGTACCTGCTGCTACTTGTTTCTTAGATAAGAAAATGTCACAGAAGTAAACTTAAGACTGATTAATGTTCCCACAGAGTTCACAGGTAGACCACTTAGGACCACTTAGGATAAATTTGATCACTTAGGACAGCATAAAAACACTCTTAAAGAAAAAAATGATTCTTACAACAAAAATGTCTAAGGCTTGAAATGTCTCAAGCTTATACCTACACCTTTTTCATGGCTCTTCCCTCCTAACCTCAACCAGCATTAATTTAGTAAGGGTCTATACTTTAAACATGGCAACTGGAGGGACTGAGGGCATCCAGGGGGCTGGGCTGCTCGAGAGACAAAGGGACAACTTCGAACATGGAGTAAGTAGACCACGAGACAAAGAGAGTTCTCAGGCCTGACTCTTGCTACTTTCTGTTGTCTGGGTCCCAGTTTCTTCACCTCTAGAGGAACAGCCTCTAGATGGATGCTCTTGGGAGTCCTTTCTAGTGTCACCAGTTCATGAGTCATCACCATTTGTAATCTTCTGATGATGGTACAAGGAAAGCAAACACAAATACTGTCATTTGTATCAAGATAACCAATTTCCAGAGAGCTGGCTATGGACCAGAACTATCATAAATTTCTATGAGAAAAGCAGAAGCTGTTTGTTTGGCGTTAGAACTGCAAAAACATGGGCTAATCAAAATGTCATTTCCTCTCAGTAATTACAGCCCCAGCAAGAAATTCAAATGCAGCCAACATTTTTTGGCATTAACGTTTATGAGACAAAGTAGTGGGAAGAGCTACGTTACAGTTTGGATCTAGAATGTAAATCATGCCTCAACCTCTGGTTAGCTATGTGGCTTTGGGGAAGGGCCCTTTCTCCAAGCTTTATGTTCTCCCTCACCCCTTTCTCTTTCCTTCTTTTTCTTTTTTAAAGGTAGGCTCTCACTGTGTACCCCAGTCTGGCCACAAAGTTTCTTGCCTCAGCCTCCCTAGTACTGGGGCTAAGGTCAAGTGTTACCACACCTAGCTTGGGCCTCCATTTGTTTATATGTAGAATGCTGTCTATTGCTTCAGATTTTTTTTAGTTTCAGTCAAAATTAGTATATGTAATTTACTTCAACTTCCCAGCAAGTAGCAGATG